>NC_136995.1:13483776-13526276 GCF_032717465.1 Coenobita brevimanus
TATAACAGGTAGACTAATTAGGGGTAGATTATAACTGAGGTAGACTATTTAGGGGTAGATTTTTTTTTTTTTTACATTTGATAATGAATGGAGGAAGGAAAAACAAAGGGAAAAAAAATAAGTCCATCTGCCTAAAGGCATCCTCCATTCATAAAATACTTATAACAATTGGATTTAAAATCGAGAGGATTAAATGTTTGTGGGAAGCAACTGCCAGGAAGTGAATTCCAGAGAGTAGTAGTTCTGGGGAAAAATGAATTTTGATAAGCAGAGGTTCTGCATTGTGGGGGAGACAGTGTGAGTTCATGGGCGCTCCCAGCTGCCCGAGTATTTCGGGAGAAAATGTGAAGGGGAGGCACAATTGAAGCCAGTTCGTCAGAGCACTTACTGTAAAAATGTCGGTAAAATAATGCTAAAGAAGCAACATCTCTACGTACTGATAACGGAGGAAGGTCCTGCGTAATGGCAGGATTATTGATTAATCTAATAGCTTTATTTTGAATTCTGTCCAACTGCCTCAATGCAACCGCTCCACATCCACTCCACAGTGGTGAACAGTATTCGATCTGAGAACGCACATGACTTTTGTATACTGTGGCCAACTGCTCGTCAGCGAAGAACTCACGAACTCTGTACATAATTCCCAGTTTTTTAGAAGCATTTTTAGCAAGGGATTTAACATAAGCTGTCCAGCATAGGTTGGGGTTTAGAGTAACACCTAGGACATCAATTGTAGTGGATATGGGAATACTGACATCATTTAAAATTACGTGAGAGTCTGAGGGATTCTTTCTATCGGAGAAATTAATGTATTTAGTTTTCTGAGCATTAAATGAGACCAGATTTTTTTGTCCCCATTGATTAATTTTAGAATGGTCCTGGTTCAGAGAAATTGCTGTGTTTATTTAGGAATTTATACTATCAGATTGTGTAAAGGAGGTCTTAATGTGAAGGAACTATGAAGGGTCGAGTCATCAGCATAAGAGTGTATTGGGTTGTGCGTGACAGATAGGAGGTCATTTATATGAATGAGAAAGAGGGTTGGCGCCAAAACTGATCCCTGAGGTACGCCAGCATTTATGGAATGAAACTGAGAATAAATTCCATCTACCATGACCCGTATTTTTCTATTATGAAGGTAAGAAGAAATTAGAGGAACCAGTGATGCAAGGCCATAGTGTGACATCTTAGACAATAAGGCCCGGTGCCATACTCTGTCAAATGCTTTTGAAATATCAAGTGCTACTGTGTGTGTTTCACCATGTTGGTCTATTGTTTTGTTAATCTGATGGGTAAGAAGGCAAAGAATGTCTACAGTTGAACGTTCCTGTCAAAATCCAAACTGCTGATCATTGATTAATTTATTGATTTCTTGATGCTTGATTATGTGTTTGTTTAATAGTGTTGATTATGTGTTTGTTTATTAGTGTCTCAAAAACTTTACCGAGAAGGGAAGTTATAGCCATTGGTCTAAAGTTTGATGGATCAGAAGTGGCCACCTTTTTAGGAACAGGATGGATATTTGCCTTTTTAGGAACAGGATGGATATTTGCCTTTTTAGGAACAGAAGAAATATGTGCAGCATGTGATGTGGTGTGTGGAAGGAAGAGAAGACGGAGGGGGGTGCAAGGAACAGCATGGTGGACTGAAGAGGTGAAACAGGCTGTGGCACAAAAGAAGAAAGCATACAATGAATGGATGAGAAATAGGGGCGTGGAAGAAGTTGAGAGGCGGAAGAGAGAGTTATATGCAGAAAGAAAGAGAGAGGTGAAAAGATTAGTAAGAGAGAGTAAGAAGAGAGTGGATGAGGAATTTGGAAGGAATTTGAGTGTAAAGTGGAGGGACTGCAAGAAAATGTTCTGGAAAGAGGTGGAAAGAGTAAGACAGGGTGGAAATGAAGTTAGCAGGGGAGTGAAAGATAAAAATGGTAGATTACTAGTGGAGAAGGGAGAAAAAGTGAGCAGATGGAGAGAACACTTTAAGGAATTGTTGAACGTTGAGGATGGAAGTAATGCGAGTATAAGTGGCTGGGGAATGGCTGGGAGAAGGAGGGAGGTGAGAAGACAGGAAGAAATCAGTAGGATAGAAGTTGTGGAAGCAATGAAGAAAGTTAAATCGGGGAAAGCCCCAGGAATTGACGGAGTGTGTGGCGAAATGCTGAAGCATGGGGGAGAGATAGTAGTAGAATGGATGTGGAAGATGTGCAGATTAGCCTGGGAGGAAGGTAGAGTCCCGGAGGATTGGAAGTCAGGTATAAATTATTCCCTTGTACAAAGGAAAAGGGGAAAAAGAAGTGTGTGGTAATCATAGGGGCATTTGTCTTCCTAGTACAATAGGAAAAGTGTATGGTAGGATACTTATTGACAGTGTTAGAGAAAGAACAGAGAAATTAGTTGGAGAAGAACAGGGAGGCTTTAGGAAGGGAAGAGGTTGTGTAGATCAGATATTCATTCTCAGATCTTTAGTGGAAAAGTTTCTAGAGAAGGGAAAGAAGTTGTATGCGGCTTTCATGGATTTGGAGAAAGCATATGACAGGGTGGATAGACAAGGATTGTGGAAAGTGTTAAGAATATATGGAGTAGATGGGAAGTTGTTGAATGCTGTGAAGAGTATGTACGATGGTGCGAAGGCTGCAGTGCGTGTGGATGGTGAACTAAGTGAATTTTTCTCTCTGGAAGTTGGGTTGAAACAGGGATGTGTCATGTCTCCATGGTTGTTCAATCTGTACATGGATGGGGTAATAAAAGAGGTACAAGGTAGGGTAGTGGATGTTGGAGTGGCCCTGGTGAGAGAGGATAGTGTTTGGAAACTCCCTGTACTGTTGTTTGCAGATGATACTGTGTTGTTGAGTGAAGACGAAGGGGAGCTGCAAGGCTTGGTGGATGAGTTTGGGAGAGTGTGTAAGAAACGGAATCTGAAGGTGAATGTAGGGAAGAGTAAAGTGATGGTCTTTGAGAGAGGTGAAGTCAGTGAATGTACAGCGAGGTTGGATGGTGAGGAATTGGAAAATGTGAGTACGTTTAAGTACTTGGGTGGTGTGATGAGTAAGGATGGAGGTTTGGAGGGTGAAGTGCTTGAAAGGGTACAGCAGGGAAGAAAGGTTGCTGGTTCTTTGAAAGCAGTGATAAGAAACAGGGAAGTGAGCATGGAAGTGAAAAAGTTACTACATGACAGTATTGTGATACCAACTCTAACATACGGAAGTGAAGCTTGGACGTTGTTGGAAGAACACAAGTCAAGAGTGAGAGCAGTGGAAATGAGTTATTTAAGAGGAGCCTGTGGAGTCGCATGGAGAGACAGGCTGACGAATAAGGATATAAAGGAACGTTGTGGTGTTGATGTGGATGTGATAGGAAGCGTTATGAGGAACACACTGAGGTGGTTTGGCCATGTGGAGAGGATGGAGGGTGAAAGACTGACGAAGAGAGTGTATGTGAGTGAGGTGGAGGGGGGAAGAGGGAGGGGGAGGCGGAGGATGAGATGGAGGGATGAGGTGGAGAGGTATATGAGAGAGGGGGGTGTGAGTTGGGAGCAGGGCAGTGAAATGGCGGGGGACAGGGCGACTTGGAGGCGATTTGTTTGTGGCCACCCCAAACGGGATTGAGGCGTCTGGCAATAGATAGACAGATAGATAGATAGGAACAGGATGGATATTCGCTCCTTTTCAAGAGGCTGGAAAACTTGAGGTACGGATGCATAAGCGGAAAAATTTTGCCAATACAAGCCAACACTGAGGAGCAATTTTTAAGTACTATTGAAGGAATTTCATCTGGACCAGCAGCTTTGTTTGCTGAGAGATTCTGTAATACGGCTTGTACGTGTCAAGATAGATAAGAGGCTTCTTGTTCGTATTTTTAGTTAGTTTAGTTAGGGTGAGAGACTGACGAGGAGAGTGTATGTGAGAGGTGGAGGGGGGGAGAGGGAGGAGGAGGCCAAGGATGAGATGGAGGGACGGAGTGGAGAGGTATATGAGAGAGGGGGGTGTGAGCTGGAAGCAGGGTAGTGAAATGGCGGGGGACAGGGCGACATGGAGGCGATTTGTTTGTGGCCACCCCTTACGGGATTAAGGCGTCTGGCAATAGATAGACAGATGAGAGGTAGAAGAAACTAGGATTATATACGCCTGATAAACTAGCTAAATAGGGCACAAGTTAGAGATAAGACAGACTTTTTCCTCAGAGATAATCCACACTTCAATGCTTCTTCATTTAGAGATCTGAGACTATGTCCTTAGAGATAATGTAATGAGCAGACTTCTATCTATCTATCTATTGCCAGACGCCTTAATCCCTTATACGGGGTGGCCACAAACATATCGCCTCCACGTCACCCTCTCCCCCGCCATTTCACTGCCCTGCTCCCAATTCACAACCCCCTCTCTCATGTACTTAATACACATAATGACGTACATACACCTAATAATAGACATAATAACGTAATAAAGCACAAAACAAAAGCGTGCGTGACGGAAGGATGCTCTGTTACTTGGGGAGAGATGAGCAATACAGGACTTTATTTATTTATTTATTTTTTAATGCAAGGAAGAAGGAACCCAAGGCTAGAAGTCCGCAAGATTGTTCCCTCCAAGTAAAAACAAAAACACGATAACGGAGAGCCAAATTCAACATCCGTTCATTTCGAGATTCCTGGACACACTGAGTTTAAAAGACCGGAGGTCATAGGCTGTAGGAAATACAGACAGAGGGAGACAGTTCCAGAGTTGACCTCTTGCATACATGAAGAACTGGAAGTAACGGTTAACTCTTGCATTAGAGTTGGACAGAAAACGGATGAGAGTTTGTTGCTAGACGTGTGCTACGCGTCCGTCGTAGAGGTGGAGGGATGCAAGCAGACAGTTCAGAGGAGCAGTGACCATTGAAGTAGCGATAGAAAAGAGATAAAGAGGCAACAGTGCGGCGAAGAGACAGAGGTTGAATGGAGCCAGTAAGAGGAGGAGAGTTGATGAGACGAAAAGCCTTTGACTCCACCCTATTGAGAAGAGCTGTATGTGGGGAGCCTCGCCACACATGAGAGTTGTACTCCACACAGGGGCGAATAAAACCCGTGTGTACTGTGCAGGGGCAAAGGTGATACATGTACTATTTTTATAACGCAGGATTTTTCAGCACACATTAAAAGTTACACGCTACTTTCTGTCGTCTGCGAATCAGAAACACGGAAGGTGTTACATGTACTATTTTTATGTGAATGTAATATACAATACACACAAAAAAAAATTATCATACTTTTTGTCGTTTGTGAAGGTGTGAGATGCATGGGTGGCAGGATACAAGGCTGGCGGAGGGTGGCTGACCAACTGTGTGTGTGTGTGTGTGTGTGTGTGTGTGTGTGTGTGTGTGTGTGTGTGTGTCCGAGTTAGGACAAAAGTTTCAGGGCCTGTGTGTGTGTGTGTGTGTGTGTGTGTGTGTGTGTGTGTGTGTGTGTGTGTGTGTGTGTGTGTGTGTGTGTGTGTGTGTGTGTGTGTGTGTGTGTGTGTGTGTGTGTCAGAGTTAGGACAAAAGTTTCAGGGCCTATCCCCAAGGTCCAGTAGTCCTCCTACATCTCCTCATGTCACCACTTCGGCGCTAACACCCATCGTCCATACTGAATACATGCTAGGGCTGTCTGAACAGGACTGGTGTACTGGTATTAGAAGGGGTGTGAGAGATATATTCAATTAATCTTATAACATCGTCAATTTGTAAGTCTCAAAAGCTTCACTGATTATACATATATATATATATATATATATATATATATATATATATATATATATATATATATATATATAGATAGATAGATAGATAGATAGATATATATGCGAGAAAGAAAGAACCAAAGGCCAAGAGCCCGCAGTAACAGTTCCCTCCAAAAGAAAAACAAAATACAATAGAGAGCCAAATCCAAGATCCGATCATTTTGAGATGCCTGGACACACTGCGTTTGAAAGACTGGAGATCATAGGCAGCAGGAAATACAGACAGAGGGAGACAGTTCCAGAGCTGACCTGTTGCATAAATGAAAGACTGGGAGTAACGGTTAACTCTTGCATTAGAGAGCTGGACAGAAAAGGGATGAGAGTTTGCTGCCAGACGGGTGCTACGCGCCCGTCGTAGAGGTGGAGGAATGCAAGCAGACAGTTCAGAGGAGCAGTGACCATTAAAGTAGCGAAAGAAAAGAGATAAAGATGCAACAGTGCAGCGAAGAGACAGAGGTTGAAGGGAGTCAGTAAGAGAAGGAGAGTTAATGAGACGAAAAGCCTTTGACTCCACCCTATTGAGAAGAGCTGTATGTGGGGAGCCTCCCCACACATGAGAGTTGTACTCCACACAGGGGTGGATAAAACCCCTGTATAGAGTCAACAATTGTGCAGGGGTAAAGAAAGAGCGGAGTCGGCTTAGCACACCCAATCTCTTGGAAGCAGATTTTACAAGAGATGTAATATGATCTTTCCAAGATAAGTCCCGAGTAAATGAAACCCCAAGCATGTTCAAGGATGATGCAGGATTAAGCTGAATATTATTAAACATTAGTGAGTATACCTGTGGAAGATTTTGTCGGGTTGATAGGTGTAAAAACCGAGTCTTAGATGCATTAAAAACAACCATATTATTTTTACCCCAGTCAGAGATACGAGCCAAGTCAGACATTAGGTGTGCCATAGCCTCATCCCTTGTTTGTTGAAGTAACTGTTGAGATGGGCGTTGCGGGAACCGAATGGAAAGGTGAAGGGTGGAGTCATCAGCATATGAGTGGATAGGGTTAGATGTAGAGCTTAGAAGATCATTGATAAATAAAAGGAAGAGAGTTGGTGATAGGACAGAGCCCTGAGGAACACCACTGTTGATAGATCTAGGAGAAGAACGATGGCCGTCTACAAAAGCGGTTATAGAACGACCAGAAAGGAAGCTAGCGATGAAGGCACAGATAGAAGGATAGAAACCGTAGGAGGGCAGTTTGGAAATTAAAGATTTATGCCAGACTCGATCGAAAGCCTTTGAGATGTCAAGTGCAATGGCAAAGTTTTCGCCAAAGTCCCGAAAGGAGGATGACCAGGAGTCTGAAAGGTAGGTGAGAAGATCGCCAGTGGAGCGTCCCTGAAAGAACCCATACTGACGATCAGAAAGAAGGTTGTGATAGGAAAGATGCCTTAAAATTTTTCCATTGAGAATTGACTCAAAAACTTTTGAAATACAGGACGTTAAAGCAACTGGACGATAGTTGGAGGGTTGGGAGTGGTCACCGTTCTTTGGGACTGGCTGAATGAGAGCAAACTTCCAGCAAGAAGGAAAGGTACAAATTGACAGACAAAGGCGAAAGAGTTTGCCTAGGCAGGGTGTAAGCACAGAAGCACAGTTCTTGAGAACAACAGGAGGGACCCCATCAGGCCCATATGCCTTGTTAGTACTGAGGCCAGTGATGGCAGAAAATACATCAGCTGAAGAAATTTTAATGTCAGCCATGAGGAAGTATATATATATATATATATATATATATATATATATATATATATATATATATATACACACACACACACACACACACACACACGGATTAGATCAAAAAAATGGAAAAAGTCTGAAACAGGTCCGAAGTAAAATGGCGCTAGGAAAGCAACAAATGACATCACTGAAAGAAAAAAACGGTGAAATCATTAAATGCCGAGATAAGATGGTGAAGAGAGTTGAAGAATTTTACAAAGAACTGTATACATCAAAGACAGCAGTACCAATAGCTAACTTTTCAGTTGACACAAGTGAAATACCTGAGGTAACACCAGACGAAGTAAATATTTGTCTTAAAAATATGAAAAGAGGAAAGGTTCCGGGAGAAGATGGAATAGTAACAGATTTACTGTTGGATGCAGGAGTAGAAGTACAAAATAGGCTTGCTCACTTATTTACCCACTGTATAAAACAGAAGAAAATTCCCAAAACATGGTGTAATGCAATAGTTATTTTACACTACAAAAAAGGTGACTCAAAAGATCTTAGTAACTATCGAGCCATTAGCTTATTATCAGTCATTTACAAACTCTTCACTGAAGTCCTTACGAACAGAATAACAACAATTTTGGAGGAAAACCAACCTCGTGAACAGGCAGGATTCCGAAGCGGGTATTCGACCATTGATCATCTACATACAATGAACCAGCTAACTGAGAAAACTATAGAATATAATAAACCACTGTGCTTAGGTTTTGTTGATTACGGAAAGGCTTTCGACCCAGTGGAGCACATAGCAATTATTAATTCATTGCGAAAACAAGGAGTGAATGAGAACATTGTAAAACTGCTCGAAAACATATATAAAGAGGGAACTGCTACAGTTAAATTACATAAGGACTTAGAAAAAATTTAGATTGAGAAGGGCGTGCGTCAGGGAGATACAATTTCACCAAAATTATTTACAGCATGCCTAGAAAGTATTTTCAGAAAGCTAGACTGGGAAAACAAAGGAGTGAACATTGATGGAGAAAAGCTAAACCATTTAAGATTTGCAGATGACATTGTCCTAATCTCAGAAACAGCGGAGGCATTGCAAGAAATGTTAAATGACCTGAACAGAGAAAGTCTGAAAGTAGGGCTAAAGATGAACCGGAGTAAAACTAATGTTTAATCCACAAACACCAAACAGCGTCATCAGAATAAGCGATGAAATTCTTGGAGATGTTGAGGAGTAAAACTACTTGGGACAAATACTAAATTAACGAAAGATCATGATAGAGAAATAAAAAGATGCATTACAATTGGATGGAAAGCTTTCGGTAAACATAGAGACATTATGAAAAGTAGCTTGCCAGTTTGTATGAAACGAAAAGTATATAACGAATGTATAATTCCAGCTATGACGTATGGTTGTGAGACTTGGAAACTGACAAAATCAATGGAAAATAAATTAATCCGTTCTCAGAGAGCAATGGAAAGGTCAATGTTGGGAATATCTTTAAGAGACAGGAAAAGATGAACTTGGGTGAGAGAGCAGACTCTACTCAAAGATATTATAGAAGTTATAAAAGAACAGCATTGGAGGTGGGCAGGCCATATAGCAAGAATAAAGGATAACCGTTGGAGTAAGAGGCTTACTGACTGGACACCAAGAGAATGTAAGCGTAGCAGAAAAAGGCCAGACAGAAGATGGAGAGATGAGATAGAGAAATTTGCATGGAATACGTGGCAAAGATTGGCTCAGTCAAGGAATTCGTGGAAAAGGTTGGGGGAGGCCTTTGTTCAGCAGTGGACTAGTTATGACTGATGATATATATATATATATATATATATATATATATATATATATATATATATATATATATATATATATATATTATCCCCTGTGGCGGGGGGGACACAATCTGGCCGCACTATGGGGTGGTACTACTGCTCTGCGGCCAGGTTGTGTTAGGAAGAATACTGCCACCGTATTCCCTGCGTGTCGTAAAAGGCGACTAAAAGGGGCGGGGTGAGGGGACTAGGGACCCCCTCGTCTGTTGAGACAGGCCAGAGAAAGGGAAGGGGGATGGAGTTATCCCCATACCCTGAAGATTGGGTCTATGAATGTGCGTGGATGTAGTACGATTGAGACTAAAAAGGGAGGAGATTGGGAGAATGTTTGTACGAAGAAAGTTGGATGTGTTAGCTTTGAGTGAAACAAAGATGAAAGGGAAAGGTGAGTCTAAGTTTGGAAGTGTGAATGGAAGATTGTCAGGTGTTGACAGAGGAAAGGCAAGTGAAGGTGTGGCCTTGTTAGTGAGCCCGGAAGTACTGCAGTGTGTGATTGAATGGAAGGAGGTGTCATCGAGACTGAGGTGGGTGAAAGCGAAATTTGAACGTGAGTTGTGGATGTTTGTGAGTGCATATGGGCCTGGTAGTGAATGGGATGAAGAAGAGAGGAAGTCTTTCTGGAATGATGTTGATGAGTGTCCGCAGTATTTTTGAGCGACTGTGAATGTGGTAATGATGGGAGATCTGAATGCTAGAGTGGGAAATGTAGCAGTTGAAGGTGTAGTTGGTGTGCATGGTGTGCCTGCAAGAAATGAAACTGGGGAACGAATGATGGAATGCGCATTGAGCGAGAGATGATGACTGGAAATACCTTGTTTGAGAAGAAAGATATTTATAAGTATACATGGGCGAGACAGAGGGTGGAAGGGTTGTTGATAGAGCTTTGATGGACTATGTGGTTGTGTCCAGGAATGTAATAGGAAGATTGTTGGATGTGAGAGTTCTGAGAGGGGAGGGTGGAGGTATGTCTGACCACTACCTGGTGGAGGGAAAGTTGAGAGTAAGTAAGAGATGGGCGAGAGCTAGGAGAGTTAGGTGTGGCAGGGATGTTTTGAAAGTGAGTGAGTTGGATAAAAGAGAAAAAATGATCAGATAAAGTATCTGGAGAAATTGAAAGATGAGTGGAACGCAGTGAAAGATCAGGAGAATGGCAGTGTGGAGGAGGAATGGCAGTTGTTTAAGAGTGCTGTGGTGGGGCATGCGGAAGAGGTGTGTGGTGTGAGACGAGTGGGTGGTGGTGTAGGAAAGGGAAGTGAATGGTGGTGCGAGGAAGTATGGCTGTGGCTGAGAAGAGATATGCATATCAAGTGTGGCCGCAGAAGGAAGAGGTGTTACCGTATATGAGAGGTATATGTTAATGTGTCCGACTCCGGGTACAGACTCTGGGCCTATTTCTCGGGAGCAGTGGCCTATCCCAAAGCCCAGTAGTCCTCTTACACCTTCAGATAACACCACTTCGGCACTAACACCCACCCACCCTCCATGTTGAATATATGCTAGGGCTGTCTCATACAGGACTGGTGTATTGGTATTAGCGGGGATGTTTTTACATGTCGGCGGGTCTTCTGGTAGATCAGTAAAGTCTGTTTTTATGACATTCATATCCTTAAACTGTTCAATCCCCCGGCCGGAATTCGATCCTCGGTCCATGAGGACTCCAGACCGCCCCTCTTTGTGGCCCCCCATCCCGCCCCCGACAAAATTCCATACCATTTCGTGGTTCTCATTCACATTTTCCTTAGACGGAGGAAACATGGCAACGTCGCTTGAATAAGTCTTAGATATGACATTTAAACAACTTAGGTACTTCACACACACACACACACACAAACACACACACACACACACACACACACACACACACACACACACACACACACACACACACAAATATAATCAAAATGTCATTGGTATGGTTATAATTACACTTTTGCTTTCCAGTGAGGTATCAGTGTTTGGGTCATAACAAGGTCACAGGAGAGGTCATCATGCACGAGAACCCGATTATGTTGTTGTGATTGGATGATAAAGAAATAAAGAAAACTGTACTTTGACAGGACAGGTAGAGTTGCACACCTGTAATAAAGAAATAAAGAAAACTCTACTTTGATGAGATAGGTAAAAGGGAACACCTGTGATAAACATAATAAACTCTACTTTGATTGGACAGGTAGAATGGCACACCTGCGATAAACATAATAAACTCTACTTTGAATGGACATGTAAATTGACACACCTGACACACCGAATAAGTTAATTAATTGATAAAAGAATAGCACTGTAATCTTATCGTATCTCATCCACAACACCGTTAAGCTTCTCTGTTAATTCCTTGGCAGTTTTAGGAAGTCATATTGTATTGTGTCTTGGGCCTGTATTCTCGTCGGTTTAGGAAGCTCCCTAACACCTTTTCCTAAGCGATTTATTTTCCTTATCACACCTTACTGCCCTGCTGTGTTACCTAAATCCTTCCAGTATCACCCTACTCTCCTGCTGTGTTACCTAAATCCTTCCAATATCACCCTACTCTGCATAAAAAACGCACAAAAAGATAATTAGCACACATATCCAAAAATAAATCGCTAAGGCAGAGGTGCTTGAGTCTCCTTACCCATCGCGTATATGGGGCTTGGTCTGATATAACCCCTCCAATAATATTACTCCCTCCAATACTATTACCTTCAATAATATCACCCCCACCAATATTACTCCCTCCTAAAATATTACCTCCACCCCCTCCAAAAATATTACCCCCACCAATTATATTCCTCCCTCCAATAACATTACTCCCCCATTAATATAGCCCCCCAATAATATTACCCCCTCCAATTATATTACTCCCTCCAATAACATTATCTTCAGTAATATCACCCCCACCAATTATTTTACCCCCTCCATTAATATAACCCCCTCCAATAATATTACTCCCAAAAATAATATTACCCCCTCTAATAGTATTACTCCTCCAATTATACAGTACTACCCTCTCCAACAACATTCCTCTTCAATAATATTACCCCATCAATTATATTCCCTCAAATAATACTACCCACCAAAAATATTATTCCCCCAATAATATTATTCCCCCAATAATATTACTCCCCGAATAACAGTACCCCCCTTCAATACCATTACTCTCCACCAATTACATTACCCTCATATAATATCAATTCCACCAATAATATTCTATCTATCTATATATTGCCTGACGCCTTAATCCCAGAAGGAGTGGCCACAAACAAATCGCCTCCATGTCGCCCTGTCCCTCGCCATTTCACTGTCCTGCTCCCAGCTCACACACCCCTCTCTCAATACACCTCTCCACTCCATCCCTCCATCTCATCCTTGGCCTCCCCCTCCATCCACCTCACTCACATACACTCTCCTCGTCAGTCTCTCACTCTCCATCCTCTCCACATGACCAAACCACCTCAATGTGTTCCTCCTAACGCTTCCTATCACATCCACGCCACAACGATCCTTGGCGGAGGGCTAGTGCCCCTCCCCGGAAAATAACTAACTAAAAATACGAACAAGATGCCAATAATATTACCCCCTCCAATGATATTACCCCCACCAATAATATTACTCTCACCAATATTACTCCTTCCAATAATATAACCCCCACCAATAATATTAACCCCACTAATAATACTTCCCCCTCCAGTAATACTATCCCCACCAGTAATATTACCCCCTCCAATAATATTATCCCCACCAGTAATATTATCCCCACCAGTAATATTACCCTCACCAAGATTACTCCCTCCAATAATACCCCCACCAATAATACTCCCTTCAATAATATTACCCCCGCCAATAATAATTCCTCCTCCAGTGATATTACCCCCACCAATATTACTCCCACCAATAATATTACTCCCTCCAATAATACCCCCACCAGTAATATTATCCCCACCAATATTACTTCCTCCAATAATATTACCCCCACCATTATTACTCCCTCCAATAATATTACCCTTCTCAATGGTACACTTGAGAAAATTGAACTATGTATTATGCCTTTGTATTATCGATTTATTTTGACCATTCCACCTTACTATTATCGATATTAACACATCACTATCACCGATTTATTTTGAACATTACACCTTAGTATTACCGATATTAACACCTGAATATCACCGATTTATTTTGAACATTCCACCTTACAATTACCGATATTAACACCTGAATATTACAGATTTATTCTGAACACTCCATCTTACTATTACAGATTTTAACACCTTACTATCACCGATTTATTTTGAACATTCCACCTTACTATTATCGATATTAACACATTACTATCACCGATTTATTTTGAACATTACACCTTAGTATTACCGATATTAACACCTGAATATTAAAGATTTATTTTGAACATTCCACCTTACAATTACCGATATTAACACCTTACTATCACCGATTTATTTTGAACATTCCACCTTACAATTACCGATATTAACACCTTACTATCACCGATTTATTTTGAACATTCCACATTACAATTACCGATATTAACACCTGAATATTACCGATTTATTTTGAACATTCCACCTTACAATTACCGATATTAACATCTTATTATCACCGATTTATTTTGAACATTCCACCTTACAATTACCGATATTAACACCTAAATATTACCGATTTAATCTGAACACTCCATCTTACTATTACAGATTTTAACACCTTACTATCACCGATTTATTTTGAACATTCCACCTTACCATTACCGATATTAACACCTGAATATTATCGATTTATTTTGAACATTACAACTTTCCATTACCGATATTAACACCTGAATATTACCGATTTATTTTGAACACTCCACCTTACTATTACCGATATTAACACCTGAATATTACCGACTTATTTTACAGTGACCCTTCTCACAAACTGGACAGCAGAACACAGTCACTTCCCACACCTCACCATAAACAACACTCCCCTACCACACACACACACACACACACACACACACACACACACACACACACACACACACACACACACACACACAAAATCCTTGGTGTAACATACAATACATCAATGTCATTTAAACAACACATCACAAACATTAAAAATAAAATAACACCAAGACTCAATGCTTTGAGGTCACTTGCCCATACAACATTCGGACACAACAAAGAAACCACCACCACAGTATACAAACAATACATACGTTCAGTGATGAATTATGCAAGCCCTGCCTGGGCTTCTAGCCTCACCAAAACACATTACAACACTCTACAGACCACACAGAACAAGGCCCTAAAAATAATCACAGGCTGCACAGCAACTACACCCACAGACCACCTACATCAAGAAACCAAAGTCCTCAAAGTCAAGGATCACCTAGACATGAGAGGCACCCAGTTCCTTGCTGCAGCCTCCACAAACCCACAACATCCACTACACTACATGGCAGCACATCCACCCACACCAAGGAACATCAAAACAACACCCAGCACACGATACCATACACAAATACTGTCATCTCTCCCCCCTTGCCCACCTCAGATCAGCTTCCAGAAGCACATCCACACTCAGATCACTTGCCGCTCCATTCAGTCACTTAAAGACAACACACAGCTGCATGCACGGCCTCCTGACATCCACCCTTCTGAATCCTATCTTCCCCGTGAGGACAGGGTCCACCTGGCCAGGCTGAGATGTGGGCACCATCCAGCCCTCTTAAGCTACCAGAAGAGGCTGGATGACTCCGTCGCTGATGCCTGTCCAGGATGCAACACAGCACCCCATACTGTTAAGCACATTATGGAAGACTGCATTGCACACAATCACCTACGCCAACAACACAACATACACTCTTTGAGAGCTCTGTGGGAAAGCCCGGTCTCGGCCGTGGCCTTCCTAAGGGACTCGGGGCTGTTCGGCCAGACTGCCTAGGGAACAACTACTACTACTACTACTACACGTAACACCTTATTATTACCGATATTAACACCTTACTATCACCGATTTATTTTAGATATTACTCTTTAATATTAGGGATTTTTGCACCTTGGCATTAGAGATTATTTTGCATATTACACCTTCCTATTATTTATCTCAACACCTTCCTATCACCGATTTACTTTGCATATTACACACATTACACCTTCCTATTACCGATTCATTTTGCATATTACACACATTACACCTTCCTATTACCGATTTATTTTGCCTATTACACCTGCTTACCCTCATTTACGCCTTCTGTATTTATTTTCATATCCACAAACCTGCACAAACAGCCTACAGAAAGACGCTAAGGAATTGTCATCAATCTGTTAAAACCTGACAAAGATCCCTAACCACTTTTGGCTCAGTTGATGGCCAAGTGTAGTCAGACTAGAGGGTTGATCTGACTAGTAACCAAGGAGACTCAAGCCTACCACTATCCCAAACCTCTGCTCAGATGATGGCCAAGTGTAGTCAGACTGGAGGGTTGATCTGACTAGTAACCAAGGAGACTCACCCCTACCACTACCCCTAACCTCTTTTGGCTCAGTTGATGGCCAAGTGTAGTCAGGCTGGAGGGTTGATTTGACTAGTAACCAAGGAGACTCATTCCCTCATAATTTCACACCACCACGACTTAGTATACAAGTTATGGTCCAGTTCCGTCGGATGAAAACTATTCGAGAAAAAAGTAAAATAAATAAATAAAACATAAATGAAATCGATGGATAACCAGGGTAACTGAGTGGCAGGCCAGAGATGAGTGAGAGGAAGAGGCTGGGAACAAGGTGATGATGATGATGATGATGATGATGGGAAGGATAAAGGAAGGGATGATGATGATGATGATGATGATGATGGGAAGGATAAAGGAAGGGATGATGATGATGATGATGATGATGATGATGATGATGATGATGATGATGATGACGACGACGACGATACTGATGATGATGATGATGATGCGATAAAGGGAGGGATGATGATGATGATGATGATGATGACGATGGGAAGGATAACGGGAGGGATGATGATGATGATGATGATGATGATAAAGTGAGTGGTTTGGAAAAAGGTAGACTGTTAAACCGATAGATAGATAGCCTGATAAATAGATGGGGTGATAGATAAACGGATAGATCGAAGTATGCGCATGTATGTATTTGCGATGTTCACCTTTGCCCTTTCTGATGTTAAGGGATATAAGGCTGGGTGATGATGATGATGATGATGATAAAGGGAAGGGTGGTGGTGGTGATGATCATGATGGTTAGGAAGGAAAACAATGGGGTGATGATGAGGAGGATGGGAGAATTGATGATGGTGATGATGATGATGATGATGATGATGGTAAAGGGAAGGGTGGTGGTGGTGGTGATGATGATAATGGTACAAGGAGGGAGGGATGATAATGACGATAAAGAAATTGGGAGGAAGGGATGATGATGATAAAAGGAGGGAGGGATGATGATGATAATGATGATGGTTAGGAAGGAAAACATTGGGGTGATGATGAGGAGGATGGGAGAATTGATGATGATGATGATGATGATGTCAGGAAGGAGAAGTTGGAGGTGATGATGATGAGGATGGGAGAGATGATGATGATGATGATGATGATGATGATGATGATGTTGATGATGATGATGATGATGTTGATGATGATGTCAGAAAGGAGAAGTTGGAGGTGATGATGATGATGATGGGAGAGTTGATGATATTGATAATGATGATGATGATGAAAGGAAAGGTAATAGGGAGAGGTTTGCAGACAGATATATGAATGGGCATAGAAAATTTGATAGATAAAATGACATATAGATGAAGGAAAAATTGACAGATAAAAGGAGAGACAGCTATATAGATCAGCAGTTAGAGAAAAGACAGACACCGATAGACAAACAGATAGACAGAGACAGCTATAGAAAGACAGAGACAGACAAATACAGACAGACAGATACAGAGACATGCAACCAGCTAAAATAGACAGCTAGATAGACAGCCAGACAGGTAGAAAGACAGCCAGACAGGTAGACAGACAGCCAGACAGGTAGACAGACAGCCAGACAGGTAGATGGACAGCCAGACAGGTAGATGGACAGCCAGACAGGTAGATAGACAGCCAGACAGGTAGACAGACAGCCAGACAGGTAGACAGATAGATAGATAGGCAATAGACAGAGTACAGGTAGAAGGAAGGGAGGAGCAGCTATGTGTGTTTGGGCTGTTGACCTTTGACCTTTATCATGTTAGGGTGCGCCGGGTTAGGCTTGGCTATGTCTCGTCTGGGGGAGAGAGAGAGAGAGCTTTAAACTCTCTCTCTCTCCATCTACGAGTATCTATCTACCTATTTATCTATCTATCCACCTATCGAGCCAAATACAATTAACTGTTGTCAGCTGGAACACAGATCATCATCATCATCATCATCATCACCACCACCACCACCACCACCACCATCATCATCATCATCATCATCATCATCATCATCATCACCACCACCACCACCACCACCACCACCATCATCATCATCATCATCATCATCATCATCACTACCACCACAACCACCACCATCATCATCATCATCATCATCCATCTCTATCTTTCATCACCACCATCATCATCATCATCACCAGAAGCAGCAGCAGCATCACCACCACCACCATCCATCTCTTTATCTTTCATCACCACCATCATCATCATCAAAAGCAGCAATATAATCATCACCCCTTCCTTCATCATCATCATCATCATCCATCCTTTTATCTTTCATCACCACCACCATCATCATCATCAGAAACAGCAGCATAAACACCACCACTCCCTTCATCATCATCACGACCACCACCACCATCACCATCATCATCATCCAGCCCTTTACCTTGCATCACCACCACCACCATCATCATCATCATCATCATCATCAGAAACAGCAGCATAATCATCACCCCTCCCTTCACCATCACCATCATCATCATCATCATCATCATCCCGGAAGTCCCTAACACCACAAAGGTCAAAGTTCACCCTCCCAAACCCAACTACTGCCACCTATAATTACACGTTAGTAACAACCCATTACGTAATTCAATCTCTCGGGATTATATCAGATGATGTGCAAACTATCTATCTATTTATCTCTATTGCCAGACGCCTCAATCCCGTACGGGGTGGCCACAAACAAATCGCCTCCACGTCGCCCTGTCCCCCGCCATTTCACTGCCCTGCTCCCAACTTACACCCCCCTCCCTCAAACCTATAGGAAGTTTATATACACCTCCTCTACATCATCAACTTTATTATTATTATTATCGAGGTGGATGGAGACACAGGTGAAATACAGGTGAGCTTTATTCCTGACTAGTTTTACTTGTGGAAATAAAGCTCTTTCACTGTTTTACTTCCTTCCACCTCCTCCCCACACTTGTCATAATACCTCTACAGTATTATTATTATTATTATTATTATTATTATTATTATTATTATTATCATCATCATCATCATCATCATCACCACCACCACCACCACCATCATCAATACCACCACCATCATCATCATCATCATCATCATCACCACCACCACCACCACCATCCTAACTAGTAACCACACCCACACACACACCCACACAAATCTCTTCACTAATTCTGCACTAAATATACACCACGCTACATAAACTACAATTCCATATACTACACAAAAAGAAATATAACGAGATAAATATAAAATAAAATGCAAAAAAAAAGAAAATCAAGAAAAGGGTTAAGAATGAGGGGCAAATGTACTGAATTCCTTAAATCTTGTCTTATTTTTTCTTTAAATTTCGTTCATTCTACCTTCAGACGATTTTATTCAGCTGAGGAAACGTTTCGAGCTGGGGAAGGCGGGATTCAATTGAGTGGAAAAAAAAATAAATCGCTAAGGAAGAGGTGTTAAGAGGTCTGTGTAACCCAAAATAGCGTCCAGAATTCAACAATCCCACGATTCAGGACAGGAAGACAGATAGAGAGAGAGAGAGAGAGAGAGAGAGAGACAGACAGACAGACAGACGGACAAACATACAGACACAGAGAGACATACACACAGACAGTCAGACACACACACAGACACAGACAGGCAGACAGACAGACAGAGACATACACCCAGACACAAAAGTTTGAGGCGTAATTGGTATTTTCCGTATCTCCCCTTTTTGCCAGACGCTGTAACACGGGCCTACACCAACTCTGGCACCCAAACCCGTATTTTTGAACCACTCTGTAATAGAAGGCTGGGTGACATGACGATTTGTGTTATCTGGGGGACCTGTGGGGGGTTCTTGTTGCCTTCACTTGTGCGATTTGTTTTGGATACAGCGATTTGTTTTGGTGTGTGTGTGTGTGTGTGTGTGTGTGTGTGTGTGTGTGTGTGTGATGAGCTTCCATTAGCTATCTACCTATCTATCTTGCCCTCATCAAACAAGGGTGGACAATTGATCGTTTCCATGTCACTTGGTCCTTTGCGATTTGGCTGCTCTCCCTCCAGCTCTCTCTCTCTCTCTCTCTCTCTTCCCCTCCACCTCACACTCTTCTAGTCAGTCTCTCATGCTCCATCCTCTCCACATACTAAAGAATAATAGGATGACATTTGGAGAATACAGGAAAATGAAACACACACACACACACACACACACACACACACACACAAATACCACCCCACCAAAAATATATTCACATTCTCTAACACACACACACACACACACACACACACTACAAATACTCACCACATAATATATTCACATTCTCTAACACACACACACACACACACACACACACACACACACACTACAAATACTCACCACATAATATATTCACATTCTCTAACACACACACACACATACACACACACACACACACACACACACAGATTTCCTTTTACATAAACAGTATTTTGAAGGAGGGCACAAGGACATCAACACTCCCTTTAGGTAGGTATATTTCGTCCTTTTGCAGCTTAAGTCCCGAAGCTTAATTGGAGGATAAACCACTACTACGCCTCAACATCCTTTCAACGGCACTTCTTCGTGATTAGCACCATATTTTTTGCGTTAATCTGTTACATCTCAGCGACCAAGATAGAGACGGCAATTTTACGCCAACTTAAAGCGAACAGGGTATACTTCTTAGTAACGAGATGAAAATAATCACGAGTTATGTTTTCGCAGTTACGACAAAATGAGAGGCTTCGTAACAACTTTTCCTTGGCGAATTATTTCGTTTATTACACCTTAACATTCTCTAGCTATTTTTGGTTTTAATATACGCATAGTGCAAAAATAAATCGCTATGGGAACAAAAATGTCACGAAATATTAGAGTTACTTGAAACAGACCCCTTAGATGAGGAGGAAGACATGGAGATTCAGGAAGAGATGGGGGTACAGCGTTGTCAAGTTAGCACCATGCAGCGTTGTCAACTTAGCGTCTTTATCATTATCGGTCTTCGCTTCTTCTCAGCGCAAAAATGAGATGGATGGGGTGGAGAATTTATGTAGGGGGAATGGGCTCTAGGAAAAGAAAAATTAAGGAGGGGAGCAGCACATCCCCTGACGATTACTGACACACACACACACACTGACTGACTGTGTGTGTGTGTGTGTGTGTGTGTGTGTGTGTGTGTGTGTGTGTGTGTGTGTGTGTGTGTGTGTATTAAGGGCTTGTGGAGGCAACTGTAGCAACGTTTATCAATATGTACAATCTCTTTCCAGCCACTTATACTCTATATTAGTGGGGTAGCGACGGAGGGGGTGGTGGGGTGGTGCTTGGAGACTCCCCCCCCCTCCCCTACCGTCAGACACTTGGCCTCCCTTTTATAATTTTGGTTTGTGTGTGCAGTGTAATGCGATGACCCTCCCCCCCCAATCAATCACCACTGAGAAGGTGCTACGAAAATGAGAATACGGGTAAAGTTTGTCATTTGGTGTGTGTGTGTGTGTGTGTGTGTGTGTGTGTGTGTGTGTGTGTGTGTGTGTGTGTGTGTGTGTGTGTGTGTGTGTGTGTGTGTGTGTGTGTGCGCTCAGTGACTGTGTGCATCTACAAAACACCCCAATAATACACTTGGTCTGTTTTCTAGTCAGTGTCTTTGCAGGGAATACTTAACCACATAACACCACCAACAACAACAAGGGTAAAACTGACTGAACACAACGATCCGACCGGCTGAAAATCAAACTCTGGCTCTTCCTGTTCAGAGCTAACTATGCCGACCAATACTCTACCAACCCGTCATCCACAACTCTGTAAATGACATAGATACACACACACACTCCAGCTGGAAACTCCTCGGCGGCAATTTCCCAGCCATTCACGCTCCCCACACACACGTAAATAGCTGCCATCTTCCCTCTGCCGGGCTTCCTACTGAAAAAACACCCAGGGAAGGAAAGAAGAAGTCGGGGAATAGTATTTTTAACGGCGTGCTGTAAACATGGGCATACTTTTTCCGTCTGCCCGAGCGTGGTCAAGGTCACCACCTGGACTGACACAGATTCGACCCTGATTCGTATGCTCTCAGGGGAAGAAAGTTTTGGAGTCGTGTTCTGAGGCAGGTTATTGTTATTATTATTATTATTATTATTATTATTATTATCATCAGCATTATTATTATTTCTTTAATCTCATTTTTTTTTGTCTTCCGTGGCCTCCCTCTCTCTCGCTCTCTCTCTCTCTCAAAATTCGAAGTCATTTTCTGCGGCCGTTTTTTTTTTTTTTTTTTTTTTTTCCCCCCCTCATATTTTGCAGTCGTTTTCTATGGGCATAATTTTTTTTTCTTTAATCCCAAATTCTCGAGTCGTTTTCTTCCACCGCATTTTTTTTCTGTTCTTTCTTAATAATGGGGAAAAAAAAAAAAATCTGGAGTCTTTTTTGCACCCGCATTTATTTTTTTTATTTATTTTTTTTTTTTTAAATCCCAAATTTTCTAGCCGTTTTCTTAGGACCCAATTTTTTTTTCCGTTCATCCCAAATTCTTCATGGAGTTAATTTCTACTGCCCCATTATTATTATTATTATTATTATTATTATTTTCATATATTTTTTACTTTAATCCCAATTTTTCATGGAGTCCTTTCCTTCAGCTGCAATTTTTTTTTAATCTCAAAATTTCGAGTTACTTTCTTCGGCCGCATTTTTTTTTTTTACGTGTCTCATATTTTGGAGTCGTTTTCTCCTTCGGCTGGATTTATTATTATTATTATTATTATTATTATTATTATTATTATTCCATTTAATCTATTGGTGGACTATCTATTAGGCAATATTAGCAGCTTCTTTATATTTTTCGAAATCCAGACGCCTCAAAATCTTCCTAATATCCCCCAAAGATGCCCTACCTGTAATTAATATTTTTCCAGGTGAAGCGGCCTCAGATCTTCACAATATTCCCCACGAGGCCCTACCTAAGCTGAACAGGAACAATTGGTGAAGATTATGGTAAATATTCAGAATTACCCCCAACTCTGTAATACGTAGGTGAAGTGGAGGGAAGGAGAGGAAGGGGGGGACCGAGGATGAGGTGGAGGGATGGAGTTGAGAGGTATATGAGGGAGGGGGGAGTGAGTTGGGGATGGGCATTCATATGATGGGTGACAGTGCGACTAGTGGGCGTTTTGTCTGCGGCCACCCTTTGCAGGATTTGGGCGTCGGGCTAGGAGACTGAAATGAGTAGGTTCGCTGCTTGGTATATGGAATTCTATGCAATATTTCCTCGATAAAAACTCGTCTGATTTTTATTTATTTATATTTAAGTAGCTACATAGTAAATGAAGAGTAGGAGTGATTCTCCTGTTCTTCTCTGTCAGTGCTAAGTTGAAATGAGCTTCTACCCTAACCTAACTCAACCTAACCCAGCCTAACTCAACCTAACCTACCCAAACCCAACCTGACCTTACTTAACCTAACCTAACTCAACCTAGCCTAACTCAACCTAACCTTGCCTAACTCAACCCAATTAACTCAACCTAACCTTACCTAACAACCTAACCTAACTTAACCTAACCCAGCCTAACCTAGCCTAACTCAACCTAACCTTACCTAACCCAAACTAACTCAGCCTGAACCAACCTAACCTAGGCCAACCTAACCTTACCCAGCCACATTTCAACGTAGAAGCAGTGGCTGATGGAGCTAAGCACTGGACATGAACCCTATTCCTTCTTCACTACGTCCAAAGAAAGAAAGAAAGAAGAAAAAAAAAAGAGATTGCATACAGATGAGAAGGTGCGTAGAACTGCGTAAACTAAGAACTGGACATCAACCCAATTCCTTCTTCACTACGTACAAAGAAAGAATGAAAGAAATATAGGAGAAAGAAAGGGATTGTTTACAGAAGAGAAGGTGCGTACAACTGCCTAAAACAGGTGTGGGTGTACCTGCGAAAATCAAGTGGTGCGTATCGTAAACTAAGAACTGGACATGGACCCTATTACTTCACTAACGTATAAAGAAAGATAGATAGATAGAAGAAGAAAGAGATTGTTTACAGAAGAGAACGTGTGTACAAATGCGTAAACCAGGTATGGGTGTACCTGCGAAAATTAAGTGGTGTGTAGTCTCAGTTTTTTTATATTGAGGCGGAGATGCACTTGGCAGGTTGGTGGTGATGGCTGCATGTAACGATACTTTATAATCTCTTTACTCGTTGGCATTACTGATTGACAACATACATCTGAGGGGGAAAAGTCTGGTTAGTATATGTTATTTGGACGTGTTACATTCAGCCAAGCATCACCAACCTATCAGGTGCACCTTCGCCTCAACAGAAAAGAAACTCAGTATAGTCTTTCCTCTCGCACAGCATACTTTCCCAACAACACACACGCGTCCTCAGGTGAAGAGACTGGCACCTTTGATAGCATGACGTTCTTATTGCCGTCTCAAGAATAATGTTTATCTTTAGATTTTTTTTATTTTAGTTACAGGGTGTGATTGAAGTTAGTTTTCTTTAATCATTTTATTACTAGATTTCTCCGTCTCTCTCTTTCTCTCTCTTCATTACTAGACATTTTACCTTCCTCCCCCTTTCTCTCTCTCTCTCCATTATTAGACTTCTCTCCGCCCGCCCCTTCTTTCTCTTTCTTCACTGTTAGAGGTTTTTCTTTTCCTCTCTCTCTCTCTCTCTCTCTCTCTCTCTCTCTCTCTCACTGTATATAGATAGATGGACAGACAGATTCATGTGGATGGTTACAGGAACCTTCACATACACCTAACCATTCCCTGACCACGTATTACACAGATAGATAGACAGACAGATAGATAGTAGATAGACAGATAGATATAGACTGATAGATACACAAAGAAACACTCATATACACCTAACCACTGCCACGTATCACACAAACAGATAGACAGATAGATAGACACATTTAAACACTCGTATACACCTAATCATTCTCATATATTACATTTTTAGATAGATGTAGATAGATAGATACATAGATTGACAGACAGAGATAGAAACCTGCTTATACACCTAACCATTCTCACATATATTTTTAGATAGATAGTTAGATAGATTTTGAGAGATAGATATAGAGAGCGTCCTATACACCTGTCACTCACTCAATCGACGGCTGTTCAAAGTCGAATCCTAGTCATGTGCTTCTCCGAAAGTCTGAGAATACGTAAAATAAATCGCTAATGAGACGGTGTTGCGAAGTCTCCCTTGCTAATGAGAATATGGCTCAAAATAAAGTTCTTGTGTACGTCCTTTGGTGTGTGTGTGTGTGTGTGTGTGTGTGTGTGTGTGTGTGTGTGTGTGTGTTAGAGAATGTGAATATATTATGTGGTGATAGGGTGAGTGTGTGTGTATGTGTGTGTGTGTGTGTGTGTCTGTGTGTGTGTGTGTGTGTGTGAGAGAGAGAGAATGTGAATATAATTATTATGTGGTGATAGGGTGAGTATTTGCAGTGTGTGTGTGTGTGTGTGTGTGTGTGTGTGTGTGTGTGTGTGTGTGTGTGTGTGTGTGTGTGTGTGTGTGTGTGAGAGAGAGAATGTGAATATATTACGAAGTATGTGGTGACAGGGTGAGAGTATTTGCAGTGTGTGTGTGTGTGTGTGTGTGTGTGTGTGTGTGTGTGTGTGTGTGTGTGTGTGTGTGTGTGTGTGTGTGTGTGTGTGTGAGTTAGAGAATGTGAATATATTACGAAGTATGTGGTGACAGGGTGAGAGTATTTGCAGTGTGTGTGTGTGTGTGTGTGTGTGTGTGTGTGTGTGTGTGTGTGTGTGGAGTCATCTTTTCCAGCTAAAACTCGCGGTTATTTCACGCCTTATAGCAAACCAGGAAGCGGGCCAGATGATGCTTCTTGCCACTGGAGATTGCAGGCTTGTTGCTACGTAGCGCCTGTGTAGCAAGCCCCACACATGTAAACAAACACCATCCACGTGTTTAGAGGAAGGCAAAAAAACGTAGGTACATTCTTTAATCATTTTTTTTTTCTTATTTCCCTCTACTTCGTGTTCTTGTAATTGCCAAGGTGCTGTTACGTAGCGTCTGTGTAGTAAGCCCCAAACACGTAAGTCAAACAGCATCCACGTGTTTTTTTTTTTTTTTTTTTTTTTTTTTTAATGCGAGGAAGAAGGAACCAAAGGCCGCGAGCCCGCAATTGTTGTTCCTTCCAAGAGAAAAACAAAATACAAGAGAGAGCCAAATTCAAGATCCGATCATTTCGAGATGCCTGGACACACTGCGTTTGAAAGACTGGAGATCATAGGAAGCAGGAAATACAGACAGAGGGAGACAGTTCCAGAGTTGTGTTTAGAGGAAGTTGTAAGCAAGCTCCCTAACACCTCTACCTCAGCAATTTATTCTTGGATATGGCTAGTTAATATCCTTTTGTACGTTATTTATGCTGAGTATGGCGATCATGGAAGGATTTATGCGACACAGAAGAGGACAATAAGGTGTAATAAACTGAACAAATCGCTAAGACACACGTACACCACATTTATTATTTTTTCTTATTTCCTCTTATTTATGTTCATTAGATTGCCAGATTTAGATTTAGTGGTAGGTGGTGGCAACCATCATCCACTCACTTGATGCAGTGCTGCCTACTTCTTCCTTAGCCTTTATCATTCTTTTTCTGTGCCTGCCCTCCTCTCTTCCTATTTCTCCCATCTTTCCTGTCACTTCTTATTGCTTTTCTTTCCTTTACAGGTGGCTTCACATTGAGTGGCACGCCAAATGGTTTCCTGTAAGCCAAGAAACCATTTACAGCGCTGGGTGGTAACCATATAACCAAACCATACGTGCTCCCTACGTGTCAACAAGTGGGTTGGTGGAGGGTTTGTGCCCCTCCCCGTAAAACAAATAACTCGAAGTCAAATGTCCACCCCTTACGGAATTAAGGCGTCTGGCAGTAGACAGACTGATAGATAGATTGCCAGGGTATAGTTACGTAGTTCTTGTGTAGTAAGTCCCACACATAGAAGACAAAAACATTCATGTGTTCAGAATTATCACGATGGAAGACGCAGCTACGGGCCTACATTTCCTAACATTTTTTCACTCCCCACTATTTTCTGGGTACTAAACTGTCACCTTGTTGTATGTAGTGCCTGCGTAATTACTCGCACACGTGGAAGGTAATTAACGTCTACATGTTAAACTGATAAAAGTCTGTCATCGTGAAAGACGCAGCTACATACCTATATTCCTTAACATTTTGTGTGTGTGTGTGTGTGTGTGTGTGTGTGTGTGTGTGTGTGTGTGTGTGTGTGTGTGTGTGTGTGTGTGTGTGTGTGTGTGTGTGTGTGTGTGTGTGTGTGTGTGTGTGTGTGTGTGTGTGTGTGTGTGTGTGTGTGTGTGTGCAGGCTTGCCGCTAAGTAATGCCTGCGTAGTAACTCAGAATAACGTCCAAGTGTTGATAAGTGTGTCATCGAAAAAAACGTAATTATACCGTATTATTATTTGTTTTATCATTTCTCGCAATCTTCTTATTAGAGTGTCGGATTATTGCTACGTGGTGCCTGCGTAGTAACTCACGTGTGAAATATAAACAGCGACTGGAGAGGAAGTGTGAGATGTGTGTCATCGTGAAGGACGCCCTGACTTGCTTACATTCCTCAACATTTACCTCACTCACACCACTCGCCGCTTACGAAATTGCCCGTCTGTTGCTACCTAGTGCCTGCGTAGTAAGGCGCTCAGGAGTCGTGGAATATGGATGGCAGTTGTGAGCTGGGTTAATATGGGTTACGTTAAAGAAGGCAGTAAATTATAATATCAAGGATGGGATGGAGGGATGGAGTGGAGAAATGTAAGGGAGGAGAATATGGGATGGGGATATGGAGTGGAGTGATATGCGGAAGGGAAGGATGTGATATGGGGGCATGGAGTGGAGAAACAAATGAGAGAGGTGGATATGGGTTGGGGGTATGGTGTGGAGAGATAAAAGAGAGAGGAGGATGTGTGATGGGGACATGGAGTGGAGAAATAAATGAGAGGTGGATATGGGCTGGGGGGGATGAAGTGGAGAGATATATGAGAAAGGAGAATATGAGATCGAGGGATGGAGTGGGGAGATATACGAGAAGGGAGGATGTGGCAGAGGACATGGTGACATGGAGCCGATTTATTTGTGGCCACCCGTTACAGGACTGGGGCACCTGTACATAAATAGACTGATATATAGATGGACTGGGCAGAATAACGGACATCCCTTGAAGTAGGAAAGCCCACATAACGTACAGGTGAAAACAGAAGATATAAGAAGGTCAAGCCTCTCATTCTACACCTTCAAGGAAATTATTTAGTAACAGAAAGCAACAACAAATATGCAACTTTTGTCCGTATTCTCGTCGGTTAAGGAAGCTCCCGAACACCTTTTCTTAAGCGATTTATTTTACTTTTTACATCTTATTGTCTTATTGTGTTAATTAAATCCTTCTAACACTCATTACTCTGCATAAATATCGTACAAGAGGATATTATCCAGCCACATCCAAAACTAAATCGCTAAGGAAGAGGTGCTAGGGAGAATAAGGGTTACACAAACGTTCCTTAACCCTCCCTATCCCACTAGAGGAGGACGGTGGACTGCAGGGGGAGGGCAACTTCAGCCTGCAGTCCATCGGGTTGAACTACTACTACTACTACTACTACCACTATTATTACACTACTATTACAACTACTACTACTACTACTACTACTACTACCACAACCACCACCACCACTACCTTGTCACGAAGTTGGATTCCCCGACCAATTTTTATTATTATTATAATTATTATTATCATTATTATTATTGTTATTATTATTATTATTATTTTCTGAGTCGGCACTGCAATGGTCAGCACAATCAGTAATCTATCTATCTATCTATCTATAGCCCGACGCCCTAATCCCGCAAAGGGTGGCCGCAGACAAAACGCCTCCAAGTCGCTCTGTCACCCACCATTCGACTGCCCTCCCCCCAACTCACTCCCCCCCCCTCATATACCTCTCAACTCCCTCCCTCCACCTCATCCTCGGTCTACCCCTCCCTCCACCTCACCTACATAGACCCTCCTGTCAGTCTTTCATTCTCCATCAGTAAAGAAAAACGCAAGTCTGATTCTGACGATGCTGACATCTTTAACCCTTCATCCCTGTTCATCCTGTAGAAAAATTAGGGACCTGGATGTAATTTAGATTATTGCATGCCGTATCGTGTAAGAAATTGGGTAAAGAAAAAAAATGCTCAACTGAACCGAGGGAGAGAGAGAGAGAGAGAGAGAGAGAGAGAGAGAGAGAGAGAGAGAAACGTATCGTATAAGAAACTTGGTTTAAAAAAAAAATAATGCTCAATTGAACCTCGTGTTGAGAGAGAGAGAGAAAGAGAGAGACGGAAGGGAGTGTACGAAGAGAGACAGAGAGAGAGTACAAAGAGAGCAGAGAGTAGCCAGAGAGAGAGCCCGACTGAATTTTGGATTGGATAGGTCAAAGGTCAATGTCAGGGCGAAGGTCTTGGCCGGCCTGTACTGCGCTGTTCCTTTTGCTATCACCCGACGGAACAGGTCAAATGACAGCTTAAATAGGTAGTGATTCCCTTTGCTATCACCCGACGGAACAGGCCAAATGACAGCTTAAATATGGATTAATTCCCTTTGCTATCACCCGACTTCCTTTGCTTCACCCGACGGAACAGGCCAAATGACAGCTTAAATAGGTAGTGATTCCCTTTGCTATCACCCGACGGAACAGGCCAAATGACAGCTTAAATAGGTAGTGATTCCCTTTGCTATCACCCGACGGAACAGGCCAAATGACAGCTTAAATATTTCGTAGCGATTCCGTGCACTTCTTCGTGACTAGCTCTATAATTTTCGTGCACTTCTTCGTGACCAGCCCTATAATTTTCTGTGGCGGAGAAAATATCACGACTCTGCATCCTTCCCATAGCACTTCTTCGTGACTAGCGCTCTATTCTAGTATTTTAATAGTTTCAGTTCTGTGGCACAATACGACAATAATTATATGGTTCTGCATCCTTTTCGTGGCACTTCTTCGTGATTAGCATTTTTTCTCATTTCTCTTTTTTTTATGTAGAAACAATGACTAGGAATATGGGGAGAGAGAGAGAGAGAGAGAGAGAGAGAGAGAGAGAGAGAGAGAGAGAGAGAGAGAGAGAGAGAGAGAGAGAGAGAGAGAGAAATTCGTTCATTTTGAGATCCCTGCTTTCATCTGACGGAACTGGGCCGCTCCTTGACCGTAGCAACTCTTCCTAGGCGATTTATTTTATTTATTTATTTATTTATTTTTGGATATGGCTGCTTAATGTCCTTTGTACGCTGTTTATGCAGAGGATGACAATAATGGGAGGATTTACGTAGCACAGAGGACAGTAATTGGTAATGAGCAAAATAAATCACTAAAGAAAAGGTGTTAGGGAGCTTCCATGCACGTCGTGAAAATGGGGACCTTAAATAATGAGTCATGGTAGCCTGTAAATTCGTCTCCTTGGTTACTAGTCAAATCAAGCCTCCAATCTGGCTCGTCTCCTTGGTTACTAGTCAAATCAACCCTCTAATGACTCGAGTCTCCTTAGTTACTAGTCAAATCAGCTCTCAAATCTGATTCGTCTCTTCGGTTACTAGTCAAATCAACCCTCCAATGACTCGAATCTCCTTGGTTATTAGTCAAATCAAGCCTCCAATCTGACTCGTCTCCTTGGTTATTAGTCAAATCAAGCCTCCAATCTGACTCGTCTCCTTGGTTACTAGTCAAATCAACACCAATCTGACTCGTGGTTGCATGAATTTCGCCGAGCCTTAGTTTTGAGCTAGAAATGAGCCTCCTTGGTTACTAATCAAATCCATGTGAAAAGGGTGACTGAATTTATATCCCGTACTCTGGTCGGCTACAAAACCTCCATAGCACCTTTTCCTCAGAGATGTATTGTTGGATGCGGCGGTTAATATGTCTTTGTACCTTAGTTAAGACGTGTAGAGCGATATTAGAATGATTTAAGCAACACACAAGAGTACATTAACATATAATAAGCAGGCTTGGTGATTTTTATTTTTTTTATTAAAAAAATAAAACAAAAAATCAATGATTTCTATTATTTACTTGATTTCTTTGATTTTTTCTTATTTATTAGATATTTCTGTTTATTATAGAGTTAATATTTCAAAAGCAGTAAACTAAATACTGTACACTTCCTGTCCTGTCTATCCACTGATGGTTCAGGCTGAAAGCCACTGCCCAGAATCCAGATACACAGCTGTTCCAGTGCTGTCTGTACACTACTGGTTAAGGCTGAGTTGCCAGTGGTAATCAGGACAGCATATTCCAAAGCTGATTATATTACCACAGAATAATATTAAGCTGATATTATTATGACATGGCCTTAAGTGACCAAGCATAGCCTACCTAGTCTTATGGCTTGGGTTTTTGATTTATGGATCATTATTTATGATGTACAAATAATTCCAATTCTTAGTTACACAAATGTAAAACCATTTTTTATCATACAATGTGGCAACTTCTAATGGCACCATTCTCCAAAATCTGCTGACTTAATGCTTAAGTATCTGAATAAATGAATGCCAACACAGTGTTATACACAACTTTTGTAAACCTTCAGATTTTATTTTTGTTAACTTTTAGATTTAAAAAATAAAATCATTATTTTTTAAGCAAAAAAATATCAGATATAATCACACGATTGAATCAATTTTATATAATCAATGACAACCCTGTTCATAAGTAAAATAAATCGCATAGGAAAAGGTTCTAGGAGCTTCCTACCTGACGAGAATACGGTTGAAAAGCCTCTCCACAGCTGAACAAAATCGTCTGGAGAGCATGAACAAAATTTTTAAAAATGCGTGATCGGAATGAAGGTGATATAGTAATCTAAAATAAGTAGAATAAATCGCTTAAGAAAAGGTGTTAGGGAGCTTCCTTAACTTAATAAAATCGTCTGGATACCATGAATATAATGAAAATTACGTCATCGGATGGAAGGAATACAGTGACGTATCGGGTATAAAAAGCAAACTAAATAGCTTAATAAAAGGTGTTTGGGAGCTTCCTTAACTGATTGAAATCGTCTGAATAACAAAATGAAAAACACGTCAATGGAATGAAGAGGTAAATTATTAATGAATGATTTTTTTTTCTTTTTTTTTAACTTGGCCTAAAATTGCCATCCCTCCATCTCGAATGCTGAGCTGTAACAATAAAGTAACACATATACGGTGCTAGTCACGAAGAAGTGCTGTGGGCAGTACGTATAACCGAGGCACTGTCTTATTCTGGCACTGAACTGTAACATGATATTACTACTAGAATTATGCTAGTCACGAAGAAGTGCTATGGAAAGGAGAGAGACATTGCATTATCTTATTCTGGTACATTTATGAGATTAACACTAGAATGATGCTAGTCACGAGGAAGTGCTACGGAAAGGATATAGAGCCACAGCATTACCATATTTTGGCAGTTATAAGAAATTAACACTAGGATATGATGCTAATCACGAAGAAGTGCGATAAAAAGGATATAGATCCATAGAACTATCTTATTTTTTTAAAAGAGACAGTGAAAGGAAGAAGGACAAACAAATGCAAAAAAAAAAAAAAAGTCCATGTGCCTAAAGGCATCTTCCATCCATAAAATATTTATAACAACTGCGTTTAAATAAAAGTGGATTAAATGTTTGTGGGAAGCAACTCCCAGGAAGTGAATTCCAGAGAGTAGTAGTTCTGGGGATAAATGAATTTTGATAAGCAGAGGTTCTGCATTGTGGGGGAGAGAGTGTGAGTTCATGGGCGCTCCCAGCTGCCCGAGTATTTAGGGAGAAAATGTGAAGGGGAGGCACAATTGAAGCCAGTTCGTCAGAGCACTTACGGTAAAAATACCTATAAAATAATGCTAAAGAAGCAACATCTCTACGTACTGGTAATGGAGGAATGTCCTGCGTATTGGCAGGATTATTAATTAATCTAATAGCTTTATTTTGAATTTTGTCCAACTGCCTCAATGCAACCGCTCCACATCCACTCCACAGTGGTGAACAGTATTCGATCTGAGAACGCACATGACTTTTGTATATTGTGGCCATCTGCTCGTCAGTGAAGAACTCACGAACTCTGTACATAAGTCCCAATTTTTTAGAAGCATTTTTAGCAAGGGATTTAACATAAGCTGTCCAGCTTAGGTTGGGGTTTAGAGTAACATCTAGGATATCAATTGTAGTGGATATGGGAATTCTGGCAGTGTTATAGGAGATTAACACTACAATGATGCTAGTCACGAAGAAGTGCTATGGAAAGGATACAACCATAGCACTACCTTATTCTGGCACATTCATGAGAGAATAACACTTGGATATGATGCTAGTCACGATGAAGTGCCATGGAAAGGATATAGAGCCATACCATTATCTTGTATCACATTTTTGAGATTAACACTAGAAATGATGCTAGTCACGAAGAAGTGCTATCGAAAAGATATAGAGTCACAGCATTATCTTATTCTGGCACAGTTATAACAGATTAACACTAGAAATGATGCTAGTCACGAAGAAGTGATATGGAAAGGACATAGTCATAGTATTAACTGAGCTAGTAGACATTAGCTGCAAAGGGAGATTTTATTCAGGACTGGAGGGGTTGGTTTATCCTTGTTACCACCAGACGATTTTATTCATCTAGAGAGAAAGAGAGAGAAAGAGAGAGACGATTTTTTTCAGGACTGGAGGAGTTAATTTAGCCCTGATTAATTACGTTACCACCAGACGATTTTATTCAACTGAAGGGAGATATCTGGATACCCTTGAGAGAGAGAGAGAGAGAGAGAGAGAGAGAGAGAGATCGCATAATAAGCTGCAGGGGAAGACGATTTCACTCAGGACTGGAGGGGTTGGATGTACCCTTGATTCATGATGTTACTACTGATGATTAACATGGGAATATAGTACTATTCACGAAGAAGTGCCGTGGAGTGTACGCAGAGCAGTGGCATTGTCCTGTAGCAGAAATAAGCTGCAAAAGGACGAAAATCCGGGCCAAGTCAGGATGAAATAACTATCCTAACTAGAGGGGCACTCAGTGGAGCGCATCTCTCCAACAAGGGCCACGTCATTTCCAAACCACTCTTCATAATGGGTCAGGTTTTCTCATCACTGGTTAGGGTTTGGCAAAAAGTGTTTTCCGGATCCAGAATCTGTAATACGATCCGGATCGGTGCCAAAAGTTAATCTATTGTTCCCTGGGACATGGGCTATCTACCCACAGAATTTGGTGCAAAGCTCTCTCTTAGTTTTTAAGTATTCCTGCTAACAAACAAACAAACAAGCAAAACAAACAGGGATGAAAACATACTCTCCTTGTCGGAGAGAATAAATCGCATATCGGCTTGACATTTTCTTCCGGGAGGGCTCTTAACACCTCTTCCATAGCGATTAATTCTATACATTACACCTCCGTATTCTCCTCTACCAGCCCTGAAAGTCTACAATTTGTCTTACCAGCCACTGGCGAGTACTTAAACAATTTTACCAGCCAAGAAAAATTTTTACAAGCCAGAGGGAAATTAACAAATAATTAGTCAGCTTGCAAGTTATTTATTGTAGCCCAGGTTGAAAATAAGTAATAGATTTGCTTGTATATAGACAAAAATGGAATTTGTAAACGGTGCTAATACATAAAGGAAGTCTGCGTTAACTGAATTATGATAACAGGGTCTAATGTAGCTAAATAAAAGGGTTATCATACTTGGCGATTTAATTCAGCATCACGCACTTCAATATGCTTCCTGTTCTTGCCATGGTAAACTATGTTTTCTTTTTTATAATTCTGAACTCCAGCTACGAAATCCGTTTTGCCGGCTGCAGTTGGATTTTTCATGCAAATGGATCATTTCATTTTGTTTTCGTTTTCATCATACATAAAGCACGTAAATTCTTTCTTCTATTTTGGAAGAAATGTTCTCTGTGATGATTTTTTCGAAGGAGGCGACGAAATTGACGTTGACGGCGAGAGTTGCGTAAGTTTCATGTTAGAAGCAAGCGACGCTGCTCCTTCTCATCAGCTGACTACGGCAACAATGTCTGATCATGTCATCAGCGAGTAAGAGACAGCGTCTACAGACGGTTACGATGCCAAGCGGCTTTTAATAGAGTTGCCAGAATATTAATAATGATTTTTTTATATATATTTTTATCATGAAGTTTCTTAATATGAAGTAATGGTTAAAGAAACAAATTTTATTGAAATTTAAGATGAAACTTCTCACTCGGCAGTGGCGAGTAAGAAGTAATTTATACCTGCCATGTAATTTATTTACTCGCCATGGCAAGTAAAATACTCGCAACTTTCAGGCCTGTCTACCTAAGGCGATATTAAAAAGATATGTAAAAAAATAAATGTTGTAATATGGAAGAGGCGTTACGGAGGGGGATAGGGAGGGAATTTAGGGGGATGGGGAGGGAATTTAGGGGAATAGGGAGGGAATTTAGGGGGATGGGGAGGAAATTAAGGGGGATGGGGAAGGAATTTAGGGAAGGAGGGAATTTGGGGGATGGGGAGGGAATTTAGGGGAATAGGGAGGGAATTTAGGGGGATGGGGAGGAAATTATGGGGGATGGGAAGAGAATTTAGGGGGATGGGGAGGGAATTTAGGGGAATAGGGAGGGAATTTAGGGCGATGGGGAGGGAATTTAGGGGGATGGGGAGGGAATTTAGGGGGATGGGGAGGGAATTTAGGGGGATGGGGAGGGAATTTAGGGGGATGGGGAGGGAATTTGGGGGGAAGGGGAGGGAATTTGGGGGATGGGGAGGGAATTTAGGGGGATAGGGAGGGAATTTAGGGGAGGAGGGAGGAAATTTAGGAAGACAGGGAGGGAATTTAGGACGACAGGGAGGGAATTAACCTCTTCACTGCTAGACATCATTAAGCTGAATAAAACCGTCTGGAGCTAAACCAATGAAATTCTAGACAATTTTATTCTACTGGGGGGTTAGCTGTAGCCTTTACCAATCCCTTCTCCCCAAGACATCACTGGTATGCTGAGGAAAATCGTCTGGGGTTAGAAACACAATCAACCAATGGATATCTAACCACTAACGATTTCATTCAACTGGAGAGACTTCGAACTAGAGGGGTTAGGTAGATCGCTCATCAACCCCTCCTCTCCTAGACACCAGTAGGCTGAATAAAATCGTCTGGAGGTGCCTACAGTGAATAAATACGCCACCTGAATAAAGGAATTAATAAGGACGTTGCGAAGAAGCCAATAAAAACGAGTATAATGGAGATAAAAAAAAAACTTGAATATATAAAAAAATCAAATAAAAAATAAAAATAAATAATAAACAAAAATAAACAAAATAATAAACAAAAATAAACAAAATAAACAAAAATAAAAATAAACAAAAATAAAAAATAAACAAAATAATAAACAAAAAATATAAACAATAAAAACAAACAAATAAATAAATGTTACCGGAAGAGCTGCCGGAAATCCCCTGACCCGACAAAACCTAAGTAAATCGTCGTGAAAAACCGTCTGTGGGTCGGGAAACAGTCAGCGTCAAAAATTCAAAAATCGCCTAATAAGACATGTAAAAAAAAAAAAACTACCTCATTATCAGTACCACACCAGACGATTTTAACTTCAACTTTAGTTTTAAAAATCGTCTGCAGGTGGGGGGTCAAAAAAGATCTCTAACCCTTCAAAAATCGCAGAAAAAATATATATATATAAAAATCGCTGAAAAAATATATATGTAAAAAAAGATACTTCCTCATTACATCGCACAAGACGATTTTTTTACTGAGTCAAAAATCGTCTGTAGGTTAAAAAAAAATTCCCTAACCCCTCAAAAATCGCTGAAAAAATTATGTAAAAAAAAAAATCGTTGAAAAAATAAATATATGTTAAAAAAAAAAAAAGATATTTCCTCATTATATCACAAGACGATTTTTTTACTGAGTCAAAAATCGTCTGTAGGATAAAAAGTCCCTAACCCCTCAAAAATCGCTGAAAAAATAATCTGAAGGTAAAAATATAGCAGTACTTCCTCATTATTAATATCATTCAAGACGATTCAAATTTTACCAAGTCAAAAATCGTCTGCGGGTGAAAAGGAAACCGTCTGTAGGTGAAAAAGAAACCGTCTGTAATTTCTCAAATATCGATGAAAAATATTGTTAAAAAGTCCTTCATTACCAGTATCATTCAAGACGATTCTAACTTTACCACATCAAAAACCGTCTGTAAGCGAAAAGGAAACCGTCTGTAACCCCGCAAAATCGCTGAAAAAAAAAACTGATAAAAAAATTCTTTCACATTATCGATAACATCTGTTTACCTATTGCCAGACGCCTTAATCCCACACGGGGTGACCACAAACAAATCGCCTCCACGTCGCCCTGTCCCCCGCCATTTCACTGCCCTGCTCCCAACTCACACCTCCCTCTCTCATATAACATACAAGAGGATTTTAACTACCACGCGTAAAAAAAATCATCTGTACGTGGAAAAACCGTCTGTAACCCCGCAAAAACTATGAAAAAATCTTATAAAAATCGTCTGCAGGAAGGAAGTCTCTAACCCTTCAAAAACCGCTGAAAATATGTAAAAATCAAAACACCTCCTCACTATCAATTTCAAACAAGACGATTTTCACTGTACTACGAGTCAAAAATCGTCTGAAGGTGAAAAAGCCCGTATCCAATCCCTGAAAAATCGCTGGAAAGTCCATCTATCTATCTATAGCCCGACGCCCTAATCCCGCAAAGGGTGGCCGCAGACAAAACGCCTCCAAGTCGCTCTGTCACCCACCATTTGACTACCCTCCCCCCAACTCACCCCCCCCTCCCTCATATACCTCTCAACTCCATCCCTCCACCTCATCCTCGGTCTTCCCCTCCCTCCACCTCACCTACATACACCCTCTTAGTCAGTCTTTCATTCTCCATTCTCTCCACATGTCCAAACCACCTCAGTGTATTTCTGTAAAAAAAAAAAAAAAAATCTACTCCCTCATTATCAATATCAAACAAGACGATTTTAACCAGTCAAGAATCGTCTGTAGGTAAGAACAAACCGTCTCAACCCCCCAAAATCGCTGGATATCTGTAAATAAAACTACTTCCTCATTATCAATATCAAACAAGACGATTTTAACCAGTCTAGAATCGTCTGTGGGTAGGAAAAACCGTCTCTAGCCCTCAAAAAGGCGTTGAATAAAGCAATCTGAAGATTTAAAAAAAAAAAAAAAAAAAAAGGGAAATGCAGTCCTTCCTCATTATCAATATCATTCAAGACGATTTAAACTTTACCACGAGAAAAATCGTCTGTAGCTGAAAAAGAAACCGTCTCTAACCCCTCAAAAATCGCTGAAAATCTGAAATCATAAATATACAGGACGATTTCAATTTTACTGTAAAAAAAATAGTCTATAGGTAGGAAAACCGTCTGGAACCCTTTAAAACAGCTTAACAAAATCGTCTGTAAATTAAAAAGAAACCGTCTCTGACCCCTCAAAAATCGCTGAAAATCTGAAAACATCATAAATATCATACAGGATTATTTCAACTTTACTGAGTCAAAAAAAAAGTCTGTAACCCTTTAAAAACAGCTGAATAAAATCGTCTGTAGATGAAAAAGAAACCGTCTCTAACCCCTCAAAAATAGCTGAAAAAAATATAAAAAAATACACTATATATATCATACAGGAATATTTCACCTTTACCAGGCGTCAAAAAATCGTCTGCAGGTAGGAAAACCGTCTAACTCCTCAAAAATCGCTTAATAAAACCGTCTCTAGATGAAAAAGAAAGTCTCTAACTCATCAAAAATAGCTGAAAAAATAACTTAATAAACTACACCATAATATCATGCAGGAATATTCCAACTTTGCTGAGTTAAAAAATCGTCTGTAGGTAGGAAAGCCGTCTGGTACCCTTTAAAAACCGCTGAATAAAATCGTCTGTAGATGAAAAAGAAACCGTCTCTAACTCCTCAAAAATCGCGGAAAGAATTATCTGTAAATAACCTACACCATAAATATCATACAGGACGATTTCACCTTTACTGAGTCAAAAAATCGTCTGTAGGTAGAAAAACCGTTTGTAACCCCTAAAAAATCGCTTAATAAAATCATATGAAAGTAAAAAATCTCTCAAATATCACACTACTATTTTTTACTTCACCAGGAATCCCCCCTACGCTGAGAAAAATCGTCTGTCGGTATTAATTAACTCCTTGAAGCAGGTGACGCATATTTACAGCCCAATCTTCCTCGCTTCAAGACGATTCCCTTCACCTACACGAACACCCCTTCCTTGGCGATTTATTTTTGGACACGGCTGGTTAACATCCTTCAGTACGTGGTTTATGCTAAATACGGCGATAGTGCAAGGGTTTATATAGAAAGTGAAGTGAAATATGCAAAGTAAGTCGCCTAGGAAAAGATGTTAGGGAGCTTCCTTAATCGACGAGAATACGGAACTAAATAAATCGCTTGGGAGAAGGTGTTAGGGTTCTTCCTCAACCGACAAAAACATGGAGCTAAATAAATCGCTTGGGAAAAGGTGTTAGGGTGCTTCCTTAATCGACGAGAATACGGAACTAAATAAATCGCTTGGGAAAAGGTGTTAGGGTTCTTCCTCAACCGACAAAAACACGAAGCTAAATAAATCGCTTGGGAAAAGGTGTTAGGGTGCTTCCTTAATCGACGAGAACACGGAACTAAATAAATCGCTTGGGAAAAGGTGTTAGGGTGTTCCTTAACCGACGAGAACACGGAACTAAATAAATCGCTTGGGAAAAGGTGTTAGGGTGCTTCCTTAACCGACGAGAACACGGAACTAAATAAATTGCTTGAGAAAAGGTGTTACGGAGCTTCCATAATCGTCGAGAATTCGGACCTACTATATATCTAACCACACCAGTGAATGAAATAAAGTCTATCAGCTTAATAAAATCGTCTGGAAATGGTAAGAATTAATATAAAGACGGTTGTAGGCTGTCCTTCATTCTTTTACTTCCAGCCCCTTCTTAAAAAATTAATAAATAAATAAATATATAAATGTTTCACTTAGAAGACAATTTTTAAAAATCTCTCTCTCTCTCTCTAAGCAGAATAAAGTCGTCTGGAGGCAAAATAAAAATCGTCCTCACAGAAGGGGTTTTGCTCTTTTGGTTAATTTTTCATTATATTCGCCCAGCTACCAGACGATTTTATTCAGCTGAGAGAGAGAGAGAGAGAGAGAGAGAGAGAGAGAGAGAGAGAGAGAGAGAGACCTTAAAAATCGCCGTCTCAGTAAAATGGATAATTATTTTTTATTAATTTTCTTGAATTTGGTGTCCTTATATACAGTAATTTATTTTGGCCAGCACTACACTATTCTCTCCCTCGAAGTGAAGGGGTTAATGAAAGCTACAGTATATCTAAACCCTCCAGTTCTCTCTCTCTTTTTCTTTCTCTCTCTCTCTCTTTCTCTCTCTCGAAGTGGAGTTAATGAAGACTGTCTATACCCTCAATTCTCTCTCTCTCTCTCTCTCTCTCTCAGTCAAGGGGTAAATGAAAGCTTATCTAAACCGTCCAGTTCTCTCTCTCTCTCTCTCTCTGTCTCTGTCTCGAAGTGGAGTTAATGAAGACTGTCTATTCCCTCAATTCTCTCTCTCTCTCTCTCTCTCTCTATCAAAGTCAATGGGTCAATGAAAACACTATCTTATTCCTCTAATTAAAACTCTCCTACGCTGAATAAAATCGTCTGGTTAATGAGGGCAATATCTGATCAGTTCAAGGTCTTTCCACAGCTGAATAAAATCGTCTGGGATGGAGGAATATCGCAAAAAATAATGGTAATGCTTTGCTCCTACGATGGATCCCCTTCAGATGAAAAAAAAAATCGTCTGGTTGTGGCATATTATTAATCAAAATCGTCTGGTACTGGGATAGTGTCAAAATCGTCTGGTAGTGGGATATCATTAATCAAAATCGTCTGGAAGTGGGATATTATTAATCAAAATCGTCTGGTAGAATATTATTAATCAAAAGTGTCTGGTAGTGGGATATTGTCAAAATCGTCTGGAAGTGGGATATTATTAATCAAAATCGTCTGGTAGAATATTATTAATCAAAAGTGTCTGGTAGTGGGATATTGTCAAAATCGTCCGGTAGTGAGATATTATTAATCAAAATCGTCTGGTGTAGGATATTACTCAAAATCGTCTCGTGCAGGATACTAATCAAAATCGTCTGGCTGCAGGATATTATTAATCAGTGTTAAATATAAAGGGCGTGATCCATCCATCACTAGCCAGACGCCATTATCCAGTAAAGGGTGGCTGTCTGTCTCTCAGTTTGTTCTGTCTGTCTATCTATTGCCAGACGCCATAATCTCATACGGAGTGGTCGTTTGTCTCTGAGTTATACAGTTGTTTTATGTTTGTCAATCCATCTATAGCCAGACGCCATAATTCCATAAGGTGTGGCCGTTTCTCCCTGAGTTAGTTGTTTTACCTGATGGGGCACTAACCCTCCGCCAACCCACTTGCTGACACGTAGGGAACACGTATGGGTTTGTTATACGGTTACCACCCAGCGCTGTAAGTGGTTTCCTGACTTACAGGAAACCATTAGGCGTGTCAATCAGTAAAGCCACTTGAAATGGAAATAGTAGTAGTAAAAAGTGACAGGAATTATGGGAGAAACAGGAAGAGAGGGGGGCAGACACACACACAAAAAATGATACAGGTGAAGGAAGAAGTGACAATAAAACTGGAAGAAGTAGGAAGAATGAAGCGTAGACACAGAGGTCCAAGGTCTGTCTGCCAGGTGACATAGGAGGCTTAGCAGCACCTCTTCTATCTATCTATCTACCTATTGTCAGACGCCTTAATCCCGTAAGGGGTGGCCACAAACAAAATCGCCTCCATGTCGCCCTGTCCCCCGCCATTTCATTGCACCTCTTCCACAGTGAAATATTCTGCATACACCTTAATGTTTTTAGTGTTATTTGTGTTGCATTAGTGTTCACTTTTTTTGCATGAACACCATACAAGAGGATCCTAAGGTGTAATGTGAAGAATACATTGCAGACTGAAGCATTACGAAAAATCCTGTGAACGGATCTTGAATTTGGCTGTTGTCTTGTTTTTGTTTTGGTTTTCTCGGAGGGAACTGACTTACGGGGGCATGTGGCCTTTGGTTCCTTCTTCCTTGCATTAAAACAAAATTGATTAAAACCAAGAGCCATGTTTTGGATCTTCTCACCTCATTTCTAAGATGTGACAATCCTAATGGTTTCCTGTAGGCCAGCAAACCATTTACGACGCTGGGTGGTAACCATATAATTAACCCACACGTGTACCCTATACGTCAACAAGTGGGTCTGCAGAGGGTTGGTGCCCCTCCCCGTAAAACAACATCTCAACGACAAACGGCCACCTCTTACGGGATTATGGCGTCTGGCTATAAAGAGATAGACATAAAACAACTACAATGACAAACGGCCACCTCTTTTTATGGCGTCTGGTTATAGATAAACAGATATCAAACCCCCTCCTATTGCAAGATTATCCCAAAATGTCTCCCCTTCAGATGAACAAAATCGTCAGGTTTTGCACAGTATTAATCAAAGTTTAATCTAAACCCCTCCTGACCCAGGAGCAACTCCAAATATTTCCTCTTCAGTTGAGTAAAATCGTCTGGTTTAGCATATTATTAATCATGGATAAATCTCTCTCTCTCTCCTGTTCCAAGAGTAT
>NC_136995.1:13531276-13601276 GCF_032717465.1 Coenobita brevimanus
GACTGAATAAAACACGGAGTTCCTTGGCTCATTTTCGACGTTTCGGAGTTGCAGTTAAATGTAGATAGAAGGAATTACTCTACGTGTTGGGGGGACTCTCTCAGCTGAAGAAAATCGTCTGACGTCTTCGGATTCTCTTTCAGTGTCTCAAACTGCAGTGGGCTATAAACCAGGGGCTCTGAGTGAAATTGCTTAACTTTTCATAAAATCCTAGCCACTGGGGGATTTTCTTCAGCTGAATAAAATCGTCTGGCATTAGCGGGAATAATATGAAAACTCTCGGATGTAGAAACCAACTCTTTCACCTTTAATTAACTTACTCAGGTGCTAATGTCACACCTTATCTTTTAACATTCTCGTTACCTCCAGACGATTTCTTTCAGCCTTCCAAAGACTAAGGCCCGTAATGGAGGCTCCCTAATGCCTGTTCCTTAGCGATTTATTTTTGGATACGGATGGTTAGTATCCTCTTGTACGTTATGTATGCAGGGTACGGCGATGTTGAATTTATGTAACCCAGAAGAGGACAGAATGGTGTAATAAGCAAAATAAATCGTTTAGGAAAAGGTGTTAGGTAGCTTCGATATAGTATTCGTTAAACCCCTTCGGTACAAGAGGTTAAGCTGAATAAAATCGTCTTGCATCTTGAGTATCGTATATTAATAATCTGGTCTCGGGTGGACGGGAGTTTCACTCAGCTGAATAAAATCCTCTGAAACCTGGACTCATAATCTCACCGGATAAGGAAGCCCCCTAACACCTCTTCCTTACCGATTTATTTCTGGATACGGCTGGTTAATATGGGTTTGTACGTCATTTAAGCAGCGTATGGTGACGTTAGAAAGATTTAAGCACCACAGAAGAGGACGGCATGGTGTAATAAGCAAAATAAATCACTTAAGAAGAGGTGTTAGGGAGCTTCTATGACCGACGAGAATACCACCCCTGGAATACAAAAAAAAAAAAAAAAAAAAAAAAAAAAAAAATCAATGCAATATTTTTTTCATCCTCTGATACAAAACTCAGATCGGAAACAAATCTGTATGTCGGAATAAAGATAAATATATAACAGACATAAATAAATAATACAGATAAATAAATAAAGCTAATAAATAAAGCCCTCGGTTCACCATCAAAGGGTTAAGTTTAGCACAGGGGGATCTCAAGCGCTAGACATTCACTTATTTATTTACTGTGGATTATACAAACCTAGGGGAGCCTTATTATTTTATTTCATTTATCATTTTTATTTATTTTTTTTTTTATTAATCTACTCTGGACATAAACTAGGCAACCCGTTCCCTTAGGTCCAGCTGTCTTACGCTACAAACCTTCACGTCACCACCTGAGCGCCAATACCCACCGTCCATACTGAATACAAGCCAGGGATGTGTTTTTCAGGACTTGTGTGATGGTATATGCGAAGTTTTTTTTTTTTTTTAATGACAAGTTTGTGGGTCCTGTGGAAGACCAGGTTAAGAGTTAGAGCTGCAGTATTATCCTTTTCTGTCACTAAGCTGTAATAAGGGATTAAAATGTTGCTAGTCACGAAGAAGAGCTATAGAATGGACGTTGAGCCGTGGTACTGATTTTTGTGCTACTGAGATGTTACAACAGATTAGCACTAGAATTTGGTGCTAGTTACGAAGAAGTGCTATGTAATGGATGTAGAGCCGCATCACTGTCTTTTCCTTCCACTCAGCTACGTGAAATAAGCTAGAAAAGCAGGAAAATCTCCGCCTATACCCCTTTCACTCTAACCTGGCCTAAAATTACCATCTCACCACCTGGACTGCTGAGCTGCAACACGAGAGTTACACTAGATTATGATGCCAGTCACGAAAAAGTGCCACGGAAAGGGTGCAGAGCCGAAGCATTGTCTTGTTCCCCCACTGACTTACGTTAAAGTAGATACGAGAGGACGAAAATCTGGGCCAAGTTAAAGTAAAAGGAGTATAGTTAAAATGAATGAATAGTAGTTTTGTCACAGGAATAAAATAAAACCAAATTCCAACCCAAATGATTAAGATCTGGGATGAGTTACGCTCCGACTCCGCTGCGTATACTTCAAAGGCTGGGTATATCCGTCACCTGCCACTGCGTATACTTCACAGGTCGGGTATATCTGTCACCTGCCACTGCGTATACTTCACAGGTTGGGTATATCTGTCTCCCTAAATCACTGCGTATACTTCACAGGTTGGGTATATCTGTCACCTGTCACTGCGTATACTTCACAGGTTGGGTATATCTGTCACCTGTCACTGCGTATACTTCACAGGTTGGGTATATCCGTCACCTGTCTCCCTAAATCACTGAGTATACTTCACAGGTTGAGTATACACGTCACCTGTCCCCTTAAATCTAATATTATATACTTAAATTTTTATATAGGACGGGAAACCTTTGTGAGCATCTAGAAAAAAACTTGGGAGATTCTTGGAAGTGACCTAAAGACTCCGAAGATTTGACTGAGATGGTTAATGAGGCTAAGGTGGTTGGAAAACAGTACGAGGACCAAATTTTCGGGTGTTTTGAGAAATCACACACACCTTCATTGTTTTGGGACCGACAGAATACTCTCAGGTAGTTGTCATTATACCAACTCTTTCTACACACCTCCATTATTTCAGACTCAGCTTAAAATTGTCTTAGATTGTCATTATTTTACCAACTCTTTCTACACACCTTCATTACTTCAGACTCGCAGCTTAAATTTCTCTCAGGAAGTTGTCATTATTTTACCAACTCTTTCTACACACCTCAATTATTTCAGACGGACAGCTTAAAATTCTCTCAGGTTCTTATTATTTTACCAACTCTTTCTACACACCTCGATTATTTTGAGAATGATAGCTTTAGAATCCTCTCAGAAAGTTGTCATTATTTTACCAACTTTATTTTCGTCATTATTCTCCATACTTTACTGTTCTCACTTTCATCTTTCCACCGATTTCTGTCAATGTGAACAGTGAGAAAAAATATATCATTGTAGAAGAGAGACGTAACAACCCACGCATTCTTGTATCATTCCCGAAGTGCATTTTTTTTTTTCGGATATTTTTGGTGTGTGTGTGTGTGTGTGTGTGTGTGTGTGTGTGTGTGTGTGTGTGTGTGTGTGTGTGTGTGTGTGTGTGTGTGTGTGTGTGTGTGTTAATCCATTATGTACATTATTGCAAGCATATCACTGGGTGAAATCTACTAACCTAACCTAACCTAACCTAACCCAACCCTAGTCCTCCCTAATCGTTCCTAACAATCTAGACTCATCTAAATCATCTAATTCACCAAACTATATAGCTCACCCTAATCTAAATTAAATAATCTAAGCCATCTAAATAAACCAATCTAGCCGATCTTAATACAGCCTAACCTAGTCATAATTATCAAACTCAAATATAACTCAACCTAACCTAGCCTAGCCTAACCCAACCCCACTTAGCCTAACTTAACCCAACCCCAACCTAACCCCACCTAACCCAAGCCAGGCCTCTCTCAGATTAAACCCAACCCAACTAGCCAAATCAAACCCAACCCTACAACACTCAACCTAACCCACCTAACCCCACAACACTAAGCCTCACCCCACCTAACCCCACCACACAGAACCCGACCCCACCTAACCCCACTCCATTGAACATATCCCCATCCCAACCCCACAACACTGAACCTAACTGCACCCCAACCCCACAACACAACCTAAATGCACCCCAACCCCACAACACAACCTAACCCCACCACCATTCAGTCTACCCCTACCTAACCCCGCCCAGGCCTCTCTCAACGCAGTCTGGTCTCCCCACACCCTAGGTAGAGTTGATGTCTCTCCCTATACGCAAAGATCGATATTATGCCTCGACCCCCTACGCACCGTCCCTACGCCTGCGTCAGTGAGCGGTTTTTTCTCGCCCTGCTCTTGTGTATGTTATTATTTTGTGTGTAATACTTCTTTATGTGTTCAGTGAGAGGATGATTCGAATTAAGTAGGAATAATAGGCTTCCTCCTACAGTAATAATAATAATAGTAATAATAATAATAATAATAATAATAATAGTAATTATAATAATAATAATAATAATAATAATAATCTTTCCATTAACCCACTTCTCTCATTTTTTTCTATCTTAAAGTGTTTAGTTTATTTTAAGGAAACTGCAAACCACGTGGCATACCAGATTCCCAACATCTCTTATTTAGCGATTTATTTTGTACACCCTGTTACCCCCTCTGTAGCATCTTCATCAATCTCTGAGAATATTATCAAGTAGGACGTGCAAAGAAAACCATTAAAAAAAAAAAATGCTGTGGAGTCTTCTATACAACTTCCAATTCAGGCCACGACCACTACCACCATTACCACCATCACTACCACCATTACCACCATCACTACCACCATTACCACCATCACTACCATCATCATCACCATCGGCTTAACCTCTAACTAATTTCAATGAAGGATGATAGGAACCAAAATTTACACACACACACACACACACACACACACATATATATATACATTACAGACAGACTGTGAAATCAGTCAATTCGTGATATCAGTCTAAACTGGGATGGGTTAATTTAGGCTTGGTAAATTTAGGCTGCGGTTAGGTTAGGCTGGAATAATTAAGGCTACGTTTAGGTTAGGTTAGACTTGGTCTGGTTAGCTTAAGTTAGGTTAGGTTGGGTTAAATTAGACAAACGTAAGTTAGAGAAAGAACAGAGAAATTAGTTGGAGAAGAACAGGGAGGCTTTAGGAAGGGAAGAGGTTGTGTAGATCAGATATTCATTCTTAGATCTTTAGTGGAAAAGTTTCTAGAGAAGGGAAAGAAGTTGTATGCGGCTTTCATGGATTTGGAGAAAGCATATGACAGGGTGGATAGACAAGGATTGTGGAAAGTGTTAAGAATATATGGAATAGATGGGAAGTTGTTGAATGCTGTGAAGAGTATGTACGATGGTGCGAAGGTTGCAGTGCGTGTGGATGGTGAACTAAGTGAATTTTTCTCTTTGAAAGTTGGTTTGAAACAGGGATGTGTCATGTCTCCATGGTTATTCAATCTGTACATGGATGGGGTAATAAAAGAGGTACAAGGTTGGGTAGTGGATGTTGGAGTGGCCCTGGTGAGAGTGGATAGTGTTGGGAAACTCCCTGTACTGCTGTTTGCAGATGATACTGTGTTGTTGAGTGAAGACGAAGGGGAGCTGCAAGGCTTGGTGGATGAGTTTGAGAGAGCGTGTAAGAAACGGAACCTAAAGGTGAATGTAGGGAAGAGTAAAGTGATGCTCTTTGAGAGAGGTGAAGTTAGTGAATGTAAAGCGAGGTTGGATGGTGAGGAATTGGAAAATGTGAGTACGTTTAAGTATTTGGGTAGTGTGATGAGTAAGGATGGAGGTTTGGAGGGTGAAGTGCTTGAAAGGGTACCACAAGGAAGAAAGGTTGCTGGTTCCTTGAAAGCAGTGATAAGAAACAGGGAAGTGAGCATGGAAGTGAAAAAGTTACTACATGACAATATTGTGATACCAACTCTAACGTACGGAAGTGAAGCTTGGACATTGTTGGAAGGACACAAGTCAAGAGTGAGAGCAGTGGAAATGAGTTATTTAAGAGGAGCCTGTGGAGTCACGTGGAGAGACAGGCTGACGAATGAGGATATAAAGGAGCGTTGTGGTGTGGATGTGGATGTGATAGGAAGCGTTATGAGGAACACACTGAGATGGTTTGGCCATGTGGAGAGGATGGAGGGTGAGAGACTGACGAAGAGAGTGTATGTGAGTGAGGTGGAGGGGGGAAGAGGGAGGGGGAGGCCGAGGATGAGATGGAGGGATGGGGTGGAGAGGTATATGAGAGAGGGGGGTGTGAGTTGGGAGCAGGGCAGTGAAATGGCGGGGGACAGGGCGACTTGGAGACGATTTGTTTGTGGCCACCCCAAACGGGATTGAGGCGTCTGGCAATAGATAGATAGATAGATAGTAAGTTATGTTAAGCTTTCATCTAAATTAACCTGACCTAACCTAACTAAACCTAGCGTAACCTCATCTAACTTAACCTAAACTTAACCTAGATTATCCCAGCCTAACCTAACCTGTCCTAAATTAACCCATCCCAGTTTAGACTCATTTCACGAACTGACTAATTTCACAGTCTGCCTGTAACATATATATAGTGGCAACCCTGTCTATGCACACCTTTAGCTCACATTTTATTAACCAAGGTATATCCTGTAATTAAACACCTGGCCAGAGAGAGAGAGAGAGAGAGAGAGAATGTTATATTCATTGTGTGTGTGTGTGTGTGTGTGTGTGTGTGTGTGTGTAGACAGACAGATAGATAGATAGACAGATAGATAAAACCAGGTTCTTCCATTATTGAACAGAAAAACGTACACAATTTCACAATCACACACACCTGATTGCCTTGTCTGATTACCTGTCTATTACGTCACGTCACGTCAACAATACCAGCAATAACCATTAGACAAGTGATGAACCCAAGTGAAGAATTTGCAGGTTTAAATTCAGAATATATATAACCCTAGTGACGTCTTGCCTTCGTTTATTTATTTATTTATTTATTTATTTATTTACTTATTTATTCATCACAGTAATTTCTTCCATTTCACTCTTAAGACGTCCTTGGACTCCAACATTTTTTACTCAATCTTGACATTATTAATTACACTTAAAATTATCACGACCTATTTATTAGTTATTCATTTTTTATTGTTCTCTCTCCTTCCACATCATGAGGCGTCTTTTCCTACAATTCACTGGCCATACATTTTACATTTAAGGCCCCACACAACTGATATTTTATGTCTGAAATTCACAATCCCATCATAAATTATCAAGACCTCTTATTTATCTATATTTCTAGTCATTTATTTATGTGGGATTTATTGCAATTTATTAACTTATTCGGAATTATTGCAAATTATGTAGAATTATTAACTTAACTAGAATTTAATACAATTTATTTAGAACTGATTAGAATTTATCGAAAATTTATTATGATTTATTTAAAATTTATTACACGATATTTAGCAATTATTGCAATTTATTCAGAAATTATAATCCATTTAGAATTAATATAACCTCAGAATTTATTTAGAAATTTTTGCAGTATATTTAGAATTTATTAATATTATTTAGTGTATTAAAATTTACTTACCCTTTAGTACAATTGTTTTAGAATTTATTACAATGCATTTTAGAATTAACTGTGCTATAATTTATTCTAGGATTTATTTCAATTTATTCCTTCCCTATAACGAAGTCTTATATTTTACTGATACTACTTCCAGACGATTTTATTCAGCTTTTGGCCCCTTTTCTTGTCAGTTAAAGAAGCTCCCTAACTCCTCTTCCTAAGCGATTTATTTTGCTTGTTACTCTTTACTGTCCTCTTCTGTGTCACTTAAATCATTCAAATACCATAATCCAAATACCAAATAAATACCATATACCAAAAATCATTAATAAACATAAACTGATACCGATATGCTGTATCCAAAAATAAATCGCACAAGAATAGGTGCTACCGAGGTTCTAATTCAGGCCTACGACATATTTCTCTTACTGAAGGGGTGACCCATGTATCTCTCCCTCTCTCTCTCTCTCTCTCTCTCTCTCTCTCTCAAAAATATGCAGAGGTAAAGGTTATATTCGATTATTGGCTAAAATTTATTACGTATTCTGTTGGGAAATGTATATGATGATGATGATGATGATGATGACGAAGAGGAGGAGGAAGAGGAGGAAGAAGAGGAGGATGAAGAGGAAGAAGTCAGCAAGTGTACTGATGTGCGCAATGATGATGATGATAATGATGACGATGAGGAGGAGGAAGAGGTCTGCCAGTGTATTGATGTGCGCAATGATGATGATGATGATTGATGATAATAATAATAATAATAATAATAATAATGACGCTGATGTTGTTCCTGGATTTTAAGATGTCAATTCATGAAACTCCAAAGTCAGAAACATGGCACTAATTATAACTCCTTTTTCAGATGTGTCAATTGAACGCGGCCAAGAGAAACACTACACCAGTCTCAACGAAGATGAATGACGATGAAGGGAGGAAGAGGAGGAAGCCAAGAAGATGCAAGGACGAAACAGGAAGGAAGGAAGACGTGACGAAAGGAGGAAGGAAGACGAGAAGGAAGGAAGGAGAGAAAGAAGCAGGATCTCAATAAGGATGTGACGAAGGAATAAGTTTGGTGGTATATGACATGAAGGTAATATTGAGGGAAAGCATTTAAAACTGATTTATAGATTGCACGAGAACTGATAGACCTTAAAAGAAAGAAAAAAACAGGTACTTAAAATTTCGAGGATAAATTACTTAAAGCCCAAAAACAAATGCCTTAAATCGCACGACCATGAATTCGAGCCCCCCCCCCAACCAAAAAAGCCAAAAACTTAACATTCTCAAGACAAGCCACTTTTTAAAAATCCGTAAAACAAAAATAACAATACCAAAAGCATCTGATGGATATAGGAATTTCAGGATCCTTGTATGGGACTTCGCTAGAGTCGTTTCCGAAAAATTTTAGTGTGAGGCAGAGGGACAGGGCCGCTGAGAGTAGAGACACCAGCGTATGATGAAAAAAGGAAAGCGAATATTTACCGTACACTTGATAAACGAAACACACACACACACACACACACACACACACACACACACACACAGTTGCTAGTTTCTTTCATGTATACTGGTCAACTCTGCTACTACACACACACACACACACAGTTGCTAGTTTCTTTCATGTATACTGGTCAACTCTGCTACTACTACTACTACTACTACTACTACTACTACTACTACTACACACACACACACACACACACACACACACACACACACACACAAAATGAGATAAAGTGTATGTCCGTCTTCAGTTCATGTAAGAAAGCTCCCTAACACCTTTTCCTGAGAGATTTACTTTGCTTAGTACACCTTACTGTACTATTCCTTGTTACATAAATCCCTCCAACATCGCCATATTCTGCATAAATAACGTACAAAGGTATATTACCCAGCCATATCTGAAAATAAATCGCAAAGGAACAGGCGTTAGGGAGCTTTCTTAACCGATGAGAATACGACCTATACAGTAGTTTTCGAGATGCAATTTTTACTCCAATATTCATGGGATTTTTTATTTTATTTTTTTTTACATATACTTGACGTCATTTCCATTTTTTTCTCTGCTACATTTCCTAAGCCTTTCCTTCACTGCCTCAGAAATTCTTTTAAAATCTATGCCTTATAAAATCCAGTCTCTTAAATTTTCCTCTCTCTCTTTCTCTCTCTCTCTCTCTCTCCAAAAAAAAAAAAAAAAAAAAAAAAAAAAAAAACTGATCATTACTTTCTGTTATCTTTTCTCCTTTTATAATTTTTATCTCTTCTAAACATTCAATCTCTTTAATTTTGTTCCCCCCCCCTCTCTTTCCCTTCCAAAAAAAAAATATACAATATATATATACATTAATACTATCTCACTTCTTTTCTCATATAACATCTCTCTTTCTGAATTCTATCTATTAAAATCTTCACATTCTTCTCTGCCCTCAAATTCTGCCAAACTGTGTCCTTTCTCCATCTACACTTTTCAATAATTATTCTCTTCCTCACATCCATCTCCTCTTCTGTCCTTCTCTTCTTCAAATCTTCTTCTCTACGATTCTATTCAAACTTCATTATCTCCTACAATTCTCTTTTATATTTCTGTCTACCTTTTCGCTTTCACAAAATTTTCTCTAACTTTTTCAGCCCTCTTCCTTCTCTATCTTTAAATCTCTTTCTCAAACCAACCCTTTCTCTTCTACTTCTCAATTTTTCTTCCTCAAATCTTCCCTTTTTCTAAGATTCTCAAATTCAGATTATCTTCTCTACCAGTAAAAATATCTTCATACATTTTTCCTCTCTACTTGCACAATTATCTTTTTATTTTTACCAATCTCACTTATTCATTATTTTTCATCAGTTACTGTTGAGTGAGAAGACCGTACGATTTCTTTAAATTCGACTGATTCTTCATACACACACAAGCGATTACTGCATCACCTTCTCGCTACCTCAGAACAATTATAATTAGGTAAAACAGAAAACACACACACACACACAAGCGATTTCCGCGTCACCTTCTCGCTACCTCAAAACAATTATAATTTGGTAAAACAGAAAACACACACACACACACACACACACACACACACACACACACACACAAGCGATTACTGCATCATTTTCTCGGTACCTCAAGACAATTATAATAAGGTAAAACAGAAAACACACACACACACACACACACACACACACACACACACACACACACACACACACACAGGCGATTACTGCATCACCTTCTCGCTACCTCAAAACAATTATAATTAGGTAAAACAGAAAACACAAACACACACACACACACACACACACACACACACACACACACACACACACACACACACACACACAAAGCGAAGACTCCATAACATTCTCGCTACAAGACAATTCTAATGATTTAAAACAGAATTCCTCTTAGTAATTTGAGCAACGAAGGTGGGAATGGAGGAAATAACATCGGATTATATAACAAACAGCGTAACTAAATTCCCAGTTTTTGTATAATTATTAACATGATAAATTAACACCTTTACTTTTGAAAATTAAAAAAAAAAAATACAAAAAGGTAACTGAGAAATGGGAGAAAGAGGAGGCATAAAACTTTCTTAAATTCAAATAAATTGACGTATTAAGTTTACAGCAAAATTAACAGGAAACGTAAAAAAATGAAAAATAAGCTGACGATTTTGAGATTTACAGAAGCACCAAAATTTCTATCAAAAAAAAAAGAAGAATGAAAAAAGAAAAAGGAAGCAGTTAATTTAGACATTTAGACAAACGCAAAGAAAAATAATAATAATAATAATAATTTGAGATTTATAAACACCAAAACTTGTATTCAAAATTAGTATGAATAATAAGTAGCCGATCAGATTTACAGAAACGCCAAAAATTCTCAATAAAAAAAATAGCAGAAATATTTTAAATTTACAGAAAAACCAATATTTCTCTCACATAAAAAAAAAAAAAAAAAGCCGATCTGGAGATTCATATGTACACGAAAAATTATCCAAAAAAAGCAGCAAAAACTAAGCAGACCATTTTGATATTTATAAACACCAAAAGTTCTTGGGGGGAAAAATGAGTCGCAAATTTTGAGATTTACAGAAACATAAAATTTTTTCTTACATTTAAAAAAAAAAAAAAAAAAAAAAGTAGAAAAATAAGTCGCAAATTTTGAGATTTACAGATACACAATAAATTTTCTTAAATACTCGACCAGAAAGTATTTTTTTAAAGAAACCAAATCATATTATAATTTTTTGCCGCCCCTAAGGATAATATATACACGCTCTTCATTTTTTCCCCACTGTTGATATCTCCCTAGACGATTTTATTCAGCATTTTTATTCTCATCTCCTGACGATTTTTTTTTCATTAGCCTTTTCACACCTCCAGACGATATTATTCATTTCACTCGCCTTCTCATAATCTGTAGACGATATATTTCATTTTCAGTCACCTTCTCGTCCCATCTCCAGACGATTTTATTATTCATTTTCAGTCACCTTCTCGTCCCATCTCCAGACGATTTTATTCATTTTCATTTCCTTTTCGTCCTATCTCCAGACGACTTTATTCATCATTCACCTACTCATATCTCCAAATGATTTTACTCATTTTCATTCACCTCACATCTAGACGATTTTATTTATTTTCAGTCACCTTCTCGGCCCATCTCCAGACGATTTTATTATTCATTTTCATTCACCTCATATCTCCAGACGATTCTGTTCATCATTCACCTTCTCATATCTCCACACGATTTTATTCATTTTCACTCGTCTTTTCGTCCCATCTCCAAACGATTTAATTATTCATTTTCATTCACCTCATATCTCCAGACGATTTTGTTCAGCGTTTCCCTTCATCTAACACCCGGGTATTGGCAGAGAGAGAGAGAGAGAGGAAAGCACACTTATACTCTTTCCTCTCTAACTTGGCCTAAAATTGCCATCTCTCCCTCTTGAACGCTTCGCTGCAATAAAAGATTAACACTAGAACACAGCGCTAGTCACGAAGAAGTGCTGCGGAAAGGATGTAGGGCCGTGACGCCGCCTTTTGTCGGCCTAGAACCGGTACTTTCTTCGACGAGGACACTCCCTAACGCCTCTTCCTAAGCGATTTATTTTGTTTAATACACCTTACCGGCCTTTTCTGTGTTGTTTACGCCATTCTAATATCGCCATACTCTGCATAAATGACGTGCAGTATTATATCAACCACCCGTATCCGGGAAAAACTAAATCGCTATGGAAGAGGTGTTACGGAGCTTCCTTAATTGGTCAGAATTCTCTACATAAATGACGTGTAGAATTATATCAACCAGTCGTATCCGAGAAGAAAAATCGCTATGAAAGAGGTGTTACGGAGCTTCCTTAATAGGCGAAAAAACGTGCCATGGCGTTACGTGGAACAGGGCATCGGAGACGGAAAATCTGAGCCAAATTCCGGTGAAGGGACTATAGGCGTGAAATATATAAAACGTTCGTACAAAAATACTGTGACTGCTGTAGTTTTGGACCAAGTAATCAGTTCCGGTCAGAAAGGCAACTCGGAAAGTGAGGCCACGTTAGGTCAGGTTGGGTTGGGTCAGGTTTTTTGGGTTAAAATTCGTAAGGTCGGGTCAGGTAAGGTCAGTATGGTTGGGTTATATTAGGTTAGGTAAGGTTAAATTCAGGGTTGGCATTGATCAAATCAAATTGATTTAATCATGTGATAAAATCACTGATTTTTTTGCTTTAAAAAAATTATTATTTTTTTTTAGTTCTTTCATTTTTTGATCTAAAAGTTAACAAAAATAAAATCTGAAGGTTTATAAAAGTTGTGTATAACATTGTGTTGGCATTCATTTATTCAGATACTTACGCATTAAGTCAGCAGATTTTGGAGAATGGTGCCATTAGAAACTGGTACATTGTATGACACAAAAAATATTTTTACATTTGTGTAACTAAGAATTGGAATTATTTGTACATGATAAATAATGATCCATAAATCAAAAAGCCAAGCCATAAGACTAGGTAGGCTATGCTTGGTCACTTAAGGCCATGTCATAATAATATCAGCTTAATATTATTCTGTGGTAATATAATCAGCTTTGGAATATGCTGTCTTGATTACCACTGGCAACTCAGCCTTAACCAGTAGTGTACAGACAGCACTGGAACAGCTGTGTATATGGATTCTGGCCAGTGAACCATCAGTGGATAGACAGGACATGAAGTTACAGTATTTAGTTTACTGATTTTGAAATATTAGCTATACGTACAATAAGCAGAAAATCAAATAAATAAAAAATCAAATATCAAATAAAAACATCTTTTAAAATTTTTTCAAAAAATTAAAAAAAAAAATCACCAACCCTGGTTTAATTAGGTTACGTTAGGTTAAATCTTGATGTAGTTATTTTGAAGTTTAAAATTTAAGAAGGAGGGAGGGGGGAATTTGGAAATGTGCCTACCCGCGTAAGAAAAAAAAAGTGTATAATGTAATGGACCTCTGATAAATTATAATTACACATGAAAACGGTCTCAACAGAAAAATCTTTGCCACGTACTTCATAAAAGAAATGTAAGGAAATATATAACTATAAATTACAATACTTTTTTTTTCCGGTCTAAAATAATGCAACAAAGAAATTTCAATAGCAACGAGAATGCACTTGAAACTCAAAATTCAACATTAATCATTTTTCTAACAAAATTATAACAAATGCAACACTGTCAAGCTATGCCCAGAGTCGAGCACATTAAAAAATAAATAAATAAATAAGAAAAAGTATAAGATGTAGCAATGCCGAATAAAATAACAGATGCACAAAAAGATGATTTAGGAAGGCGCCTACCCAAGTGAAAAAAAAAAAAAGATAATGATAGATAGATACAGATAGACAGTTATGGAGTTAATGCGGTAATTGTCCATAAAGTAATCGATATATATAATAATAATAATAATAATAATAATAATAATAATAATAATAATTCACCACACAGCAATCGGTCTCGGAAAAAATATAACAACTTTCTGCATAGAGTAATCGGTCTTGGAAGAAAATAATCGTCTCTATTTAAAAAAAAAAAAAAAAATTGTAATACTGGAAAAAGACAAAACTGAAATTCCGAATAAAAACTTAAATAAACTGACGAAATAAAATGAAAAATCAAAATCCTCCGAACGATTTTTTAAAACCTGAGACACAAATCAGTCGTGTTTTTTTTTTTTACTAACTCCTGCTACTTCCAGACGATTTTTTAAAAGTAGGAAAGACCTTTGAATTCAACGATTTTTTTTCTACTTATTACTGTTATTTCCAGGATTATTTTTTCTATACTTACGACACATCTTTGCATTGGATTTTATTTATTCATTTATTATTTTTATATTTATTCTTGCTATCTCCAGACGAATTCTGGACTTAGAAAAACCGTCTGCATACTTCCAGATTTTTTAACGACACATCTTTGCATCAGATATTATTTATTTATTTACCGGTATTTATTTTTATTTATTAGTACTATCTCCAGACGATTTTGTGGACTTAGAAAAACCGTCTGCGGACCTCAGATTTTTTTTTACGACACATCTTTGCATTAATCTAATTTATTTATTAATTTATCATTTTTTTTCTTGCTATCTCCAGACCATTTAGTGGACTTAGAAAAACCGTCTGCGTACCAGATTTTTTCCTTATGACACATCTTTGCATCAGACTTTATTTTATTTATTGATTTACTATATTTACTCCTGCTACCTCCAGACGATTTTGTGGACTTGGAAAAAACCGTCTATAGTGACAATGTTAGAAAGTCTCATCTCTCAGGGAAGGAGAAAAAAAACCTCCATTCACACCCTCACTTCTCACCGCTTAAGGAAATCGTCTGAAGTCAAGAAAATAGTCAGAAAACAGGGAATAAGGGGGGTAAATCCTCTGAATCCACGGAGGCCTTAAAATCTCACCTTGCTATCTCCAGACGATTTTATTCATCCAGAGAAAAAATTAAGACATGAAAGGGTTACAGACCAGGGACGATTTTTATGCCTGCCACCTCCAGACGATTTTATTCAGCTGAGAGAGATCCCCAGCAATGAACGTGAGAATAATTTTTTGCCTACCGAACTCACGGCAGGTATCCACGCGTCCAGGTAGCTTGACTACGATTATCGCTAGAAATCTTATGAATTTTGCTACAAGGTTTATTTGTGAATTCCGCATAATAATAATAACAATAATAATAATAATAATAGTAATAATAATAATAATCGGAGTACAGGCATCTTTACTCCAATTACCGCCAAAAAAAAAAAAAATTAGATACCTGGTTTATTTGTATATTTTGAATAATAATAATAATCATCATCATCATCATCATCATCATCATCCGGACCTCCTTTCCCACCGTAGGGCACGGTGAGGAGTAGCAACGTCCAGACAGCCCAAGTCTGCTCAATCCAATGGGCCATGCTTCCATTCACTCATCATTCAAGCCCTCGGAATCCTGGCTCTATCTGATACGCCAAAAACTTTCACCACGTTCTGTAGCTTCACATAAACATATCCGATAATAATAATCATCATCATCATCATCATCATCATCATCATCATCATCATCGCACTGTAGTTCCTGTGATAATTTATGTTAATAATCATCATCATCATCGCACTGTAGTTCCTGTGATAATTTGTTTCAACCAAGAAAATATTAAGTTACTCAAAATGTCGGTAAAATCACACAAAAATCGCCTTTAAAAGAATTTAAACAAAAGAGAAAGAAAGAGAAAATCCGCGCAGCTCAAAATATAATACGATTTCAAAGATGGTATCAAAGTTGTGAACCAGTTAGTATATTACTTAGATAATTAGACATTGCTTTGATTACTCAGTCTTATCTACGGCTGAGGTCAATTCATTTTGGTCAATTCAATTCCAATTCAGAATAAAAATTGAGTTAATCAATTCAAATTCATTTCACTCGTTAAAAAGAAATCTTCATTTCCAATTAAATTCATTATCGTCGATTTTTCATTCATGTTTTCAATTCAAAATCAGTTTTAATCAACCCAGTAACATTAATCTAACTGAAAGAAGTAAAATTAAGGTTTCAAATTATTTTAACTTTTTATGTAATAGCAAACTGCATATTTTACTGTTTATCTGAGTACACTGTAAGTTAATTACTGTACAATAATGAATTCGCATATTACAGTATAAAATATTATAAAATACTATTTTATCAATTCAGTCATCAGTTCATATCAATTCATCGATATCAATTTCAATTCCATTCAATTAATTTCATTTTTATATTTTTTTCAATTCCAATTCAATTCCAATTCACACTTTTTTTTAAATCAATTCCAATTAAATTCATAACTGCCCCCAGCCCTGGTCTCATCTCAAGGTAATGCAAGTAAAGGTAGAGAATAACCCCACTGCGTAAAACAGCCACGTCATTTATTAATAATTCTCGCTATCGCCAACAGTGACATCCATTATTAATACCACTAAGCCAACAGTGACATCCTTTAATACCACTACCAACAGTGACATCCTTTATTATTATTACTATGCCCAACAGTGACATCCTTTATTATTATTACTATGCCCAACAGTGACATCCTTTATTATTATTACTATGCCCAACAGTGACATCCTTTATTATTACTACTATGCCCAACAGTGACATCCTTTATTATTATTACTATGCCCAACAGCGACATCCTTTAATATTACCACTACCCCCAACAGTGACAGCCTTCACTTATACCACTACCGCCAACAATGACATCCTTTATTTATTACTGACATCTTTTTATCTTTATTCCTCACACAATAACACTCAGACAAAAAACAGACATAAGGCAGTGAAATATTATCCACCCAAATTCATCTCCATCACCTCCTTTATTTACAGCATTATTTTTACAACCCTCCTTTATTTTCTACATTATTTTTACAACCCTCCTTTATTTTCAACATTATTTTTACAACCCTCCTTCATTTTCAGCATTATTTTTACAATCCTCCTTTAGTTTATTTTTACAACCTTCCTTTATTTTCTACATTATTTATACCTCCTTTATTTTCTACATTATTTTTACAACCACCACAAAATAACATCCGGCTTAGAACTCTTACTGAAAACCTCAATCCAGCTTAAGTCTATTTGTGAAAAGCTTAAGCCCGGATTCTCGCTGGCTCTCGTGACTTAACAATACTCATTTTACTCGAACTTGGCCTAAAATTGTTAATCTTGAAATGCTGAGTGGCAGGAGTAACGCTAGAATATGATGCTCGTCACGAAGAAGTGTCATGGAAAGGATTTGGAAATGTTGCAGTGTCTTGTTCTGCCGATGAGCTACGTGGAATATGCAGCAAAATGAAGGAAATTAAACAAAACTTTGCAAGTCACAAAGAAGTGCTATGGAAAGGGTGTAGACTATAGCAATGATTTATTCTGCCACTGAGCTACGTAAGTTCCAAAAGGAAGGATATTGCGACAATGTAAAGATGAAAAAAAGTTTAGAACTCATTGGGGACCGCAGAAAACCAATAATAATGATGATGATGATGATAATAATGATAATAATAATAATAATAAATAGATAAATTAATATGACGGAAATCCAGAACAAGTAGATAAAAAAATCATAGAACTGATTAGGCACCACAGAAAACAAATAATAATAATAATAATAATAATAATAATAATAAATAAATAAATAAAATAAATAAATAAACAGATAAAACACCGAAAAGAAAGGTAAAAGGTGAACACCCCAAAACACTTTCCTAACATCAAGAACTTAAATATTTCATAAAACAGACTCTCAAAAAAAATAATAATAATTCTTAATACTCGAAAAAAAATAACTAATTCTTAATGTAGACTCAAAAAAATAACTAATTCTTAATGCAGACTCAAAAAAAATAACTAATTCTTAATGTAGACTTAAAAAAATAACTAATTCTTAATGCAGACTCAAAAAAATAACCAGTTCTTAATGTAGTCTCGAAAAAATAACTAACTCTTAATGTAGACTAAAAAAAATAACTAATTCTTAATGTAGACTTAAAAAAATAACTAATTCTTAATGCAGACTCAAAAAAATAACTAATTCTTAATGTAGTCTCGAAAAAATAACTAACTCTTAATGTAGACTAAAAAAAATATAATATTCTTAATGTAGACTAAAAAAAAAAAAATCTTTAGACTCAAAAATTATTTATATCTTAATGTACACTATCAAAAATATTTAATAATTCTTAATACAGACCAAAAATAATTCAATAATTCTTAATGTACACTAAATATATATATATATATATATATATATATATATATATATATATATATATATATATATATATATATATATATATATATATATATATATATATATATATATATTTCTTAGACTCTCTCAATTCTCCCGACACGAAATTTACTAATCGCTTGAGGGCAGGATGTGACACCTGAGTAAAATCGTCTGGCGGAGGCGAGAATAAAATAGGAATTTCTTGAGCTCTGAAACAATTACTGAAGACTACTTGTAACTTTAAAACACACACACACACACACACACACAAAGGGATCCACGTACTCATCCATTATCTGCTTCTCTGTCAATCTATCTATAGCCACACACACACACACACACAAAGGGATCCATTCACGTATTCATCTATTATCCGCTTATCTGTCAAAGTATCTATAGCCACACACACACACACACACACACACACACACACACACACACACACACACACACACACACACAGAATCCTCGCATCTGTCTATCATCCGCGTATTTGTCTATCTATAGCCAGACGCCTTAATACCGGCAGAGGTGGCCACACACGAATCACTTTCTTGTCAACAGGGCTGGTGTCAATTATGAATTGAATTGGAGTTGATAAAATAAAAAAAAAACTGTGAAATGGAACTGAATTGGAATTGAGAAAAATATAAATAATAAAATTAACTGAACTGAATTGGAACTGATATCAATGAATTGATATGAACTGATGACTGAGTTGACAAAATAATATCTTATACTGTAATATGCGAATTTATTACTGTACAATAATTACCTTTCAGTGTACTCAGATAAACAGTAATATATACAGTTTGCTGTCACATAAAAAGTTAAAAATAATTTGAAAACTCATTTTTATTTCTTTCCGTCAGATTAATGTTACTGGGTAGATTAAAACAGATTCTGAACTGAAAACAATTTAACTGAATGAAATATCGACCATAATGCACTGAACTGAACTGGAATTGAAGATTTCTTTTTTCAAGAATGAACTGAACTGAATTAAATTCAAATTTTATTCTGAATTGGAACTGAATTGAACTGACAAATATGACGACCCCAACCCTGCTTGTCACCCTGTCCTCCGCCATCAGGGTGCCCTCTCTCCAACTCACACTCCTCTCATATATATCCCCAACTCACACTCCTCTCACATATCTCTCAAACTCACAATCTTCTCTCCCTCCTATCTCTTCCCTCTCTCTCATCATCGGTCTCCTCCTCGCCCTTCTCCCTTGCAACTCACTTACACACACTCTCCCAATCAGTCTCTCATTCTCCATTCTCTCCATAAGGGTAAACCATCTCAAGATTCTTCTCCTGCTTTCCAGTGCCCACATTAACTCCAAAACACCCCTACACTTAATAATAATAATAATAATAATAATAATAATAATAATAATAATATCTACAGCATCGTAAAGCTAAGAATAATTTTGATATAGCCTATTTTTTTTACCCACGGCGATCTCAAAAAATAATCATACAACTGGAACCACACTCCTTTCCGACCTGTGTACGCCTTAAGGATATATTATAGTCAAATTTCATCTTGCTGGTTTGAGTGGTTTCTGTGATTGCGTCCCGGAATGTGCGTTTTTTTTTACATTCTGAATAACATCCGGTAATCGAGAGGATGGACTGCCGTTATATTTAGCCAGGAGCCGCCAGGTGACCGATTAACCTGACACAGTTCAAGGTTCTGAGTCAAACAGACCCCGAGTAAAGGCCATTTACATTTTAATCGGGAAGAATAATCAGAATATTGACAAAAACAAAATTTCACATGGATCTGAGTAATTTTTCTAATAAAATTATTAAAATTCTTCACATCTAAAGTTAGAGAGATGCAGAAGACTAACTCAAATCTTTTCAATTTCACGGGCTAATTAACAACGTATAAATTTGCGTCATGAAAGATGTTGAATATGCACAATGGCACTGCAATATGGTGCAATGGGTGACTGCAAAATGATGTAATGAATTTTAAAAGTATATGTGGTACTTACATACATCGTCACCGCCTTTGTCGTCATCACCAACACCAATGCGTTACTTACCTGTAACATAAAAGAAATCATCATCATCATCATCATCACCACCACAAGTTTATCGACTAAGAACATTAAATTCACATACCCTTTTTTTCTTTTCATCACCATCACCATCATCATCATCATCATCATCATCATCATCATCATCATCACCACCACCACCACCACAAGTTTACTGACTAAGAACATGAAATTCACAAACCCTTATTTTCTAATCATCATCATCATTATTACAATGACTGTGACCTGTAGCACAAACATATACACCAACATCACCATCATCATCATTTATAACTGATCTGCGGCACATCATCATCATCATCATCATTTATAACTGATCTGCGGCACATCATCATCATCATCATCATTTATAACTGATCTGCGGTACATCATCATCATCATTACAACTGCGACCTGTGGCATAAGTCATCATCATCATCATCATCAAACTATCAACATCAGAATCAAACCCAATTTTTCACCTGTTGCGCAGTACTAATTTTCCTCCTCAAACGGGAAACGAAAAATTTTTAAAACCTTCAGAATCAAAACTACAAAACGCACCTGTAGAAGTTAAAATTAATTTCCCAGGTAATACATTCAGGTGTAGGGAATTTTGGGCCATTTTTGAGGAGACAGATTTTTGACCGCTATAAGTCTTGGAGGGAAGACAGAAAAATCATCATCATCATCTTCATCACCATCATCATCATCATCATCATCATCATCACCATCATCACCATTACCATCATCTTCATCACCATCAATCATCATCATCAATATCACCATCATCATCATCATCATCATTACCATCATCTTCATCGTCATCATCATCATCATCATCATCATCATCGTCATCTCAAACCAGGATCATTTAGGTGTATAGAATGTTTCGCTGTGTTAGAGGATTTGTTGAAATATGCCCGCTACCATTCATGCGAGGAAGAAAGAAAGCAAATAAAATATCATCATTACCATCAACACCATCATCATTATTATCAACATCATCATCATCATCTCGAATAACTCTGGTAAAGGAAATTTGTGTATTTTTGAGTAGAGACAGTAGTCTGGCTGCCATAATTCTTGCATGGAAGATAGCAGACACTTAAAATATCATCATCATCATCATCACACGATTTTCCCGTATCATCACCACCATCACACCAATCACTCATATCATCACCAAAGCTTTATACCATCATCATCATTATCATCATCAAATGACTTCCCACCATCACCATTCCTATCATCACATGAAAGCACATACCAAAACCATCATCATCAAGTACAGACCATCACCATCACCAGCATCATCATCATCATCATCACCCACAATTACATAGGAAGTCCACCTGATCCCCCAAAAAAATGACAAATGAAAAATGAAAATTAGGAGGGGTCAAAGTTCAAAATTTCGATATTTCTCCATGACGTCACTAACAATATAATTCTAAATCATTAACCTTTTTCTATCTATCCATCCATCTATCTATCTATCAGCCCTATCGAGTGCTCAGATTTCGCTAAGGTGAAAAAAATCGTATAATGTACAGCAAGTCTAAACACTGCGTCCTCAAGAGCTACACAGTCTATTTATATCTATCTACCTACCTGCTAACCTACCTATCTACCTAACCATCTATATCTATCTACCAATCCGTCTATATCTACCTACCTACCCGTATATATCTACCTACCTACCTACCTACCTTTCCGTTTGTATCTACCTACCTACCAGCCTAACTATCCGTCTATGCCTACCTACCTACCTTTCCGTCTGTACCTACCTACCTACCTACCTACTTGTCTATATTTATCTACCTACCAGCTTACCTACGTACCTACCTAGTTCAGTTCTTATATCTATCTACCTACCTGCCGATCCGTCTATATCTATCTACCTACCTGCCTACCTACGTACCTACCAACCTATCTTAATTCAATCCTCATATCTACCTACTTATCTACCTACCTACCTATCCGTCTATATCTATCAACCTACCTACCTATCCATCTATCTATCAACCTACCTACCTATCCGTCTAATCTACCTACCTACCTACTTACTTACTTCTTACCAGTACCAGACGGAATTACTCAGGATCACCCAAGCTCTACACAGAATAATAAAACCTAATTGACCCCAAATAAAATAAAAAATAAATTAATAGACAATAAGAAAACCTAATTAACCCAATAAAATAAATAAATAAAAAATAAATAAATAAATAAAGAGAATAATAACACCTAATAAACCCCAAATAAATCAAATAAAATAATAATAAAAATAAACAAAACCGTCTTAAGGAAGCGAATAAAAATTTTCAAAAACACGTCACAATTATCGAAAAAAAAAATGTGGTGTAAAAAAATGCTTATTATAAATTTGATATATTGAAGTTTTTTTTTTTTAAGTAAATTTCACTACAAATTACTTAATACATCTGATACTGTATTTTCAGAAGGCTTAAAGTAGGATAAGTGTAATATAAGTGGACTATTTAACAGATATACTTCGATGTTAGGTAATTAGTAGTAGTAGTAGTAGTAGTAGTAGCAGTAGTAGTAGCAATGGTGGTGGTGGTGGCAGTAATAGTAGCAGAAGTGGTGGTGGTGGTGGTGGTAGTGGTAGTTGTAATAGTAGTAGTATTGGTGGTGGTGGTGATGGTGGCAGTAGTAGTAGTAGTAGTAGTAGTAGTAGTAGTAGTAGTAGTAGTAGTAGTAGTAGTAGTGGTGGTGGTGGTGGTGGTGGTGGTGGTAGTAGTAATAGTAGTAACAGTATAAGTAGTAGTAATGGTGGTGGTGGTGGTGGTGATGGTGGTGGTAGTGGTAGCGTAATAGAGGAGGGAGAGGAGTAGACGCTTTTCACCTTAACTTGGCCCAGATTTTCGTCCTTCTGCAGATTATTTCACGTAGCTGAGTGGCATAAAAAGGCAATGCTACGGCTATACATTCCTTCCATAGCACTTCTTCGTGACTAGCACAATATTCTGGTTGTTAATTTGCTGTTGCAACTCAGCATTCAAGACGGAGAGATGGCAATTCTGGGCCAAGTTGGAGTAAGAAGAGTATGGAAATAGTGACAGTAGTAGTAGTAGTAGTAGTAGTGGTGGTGGTGGTGGTGGTGGTGGTATTAGTAGTAGTAGTAGTAGTAGTAGTAGTAGTAGTAGTAGTGGTGGTGGTGGTGGTGGTAGTAGTAGTAGTAGTAGTAGTAGCAGTTGTAGTAATAGTAGTAGTAATCAGTGCTGTAATAGCTGTAGTACTATTTATCTAATGTATTGTTAATAGTAATAATGCAAGTAAAAACGAGAGAGAGAGAGAGAGAGAGAGAGAGAGAGAGAGAGAGAGAGAGAGAGAGAGAGAGAGAGGAAAACTGAGGGAGAGAAAAGTTAGAAATTAGAGAAAGAAAAGGGTGAAGAAAAGGCTGAGGGAGGAGGCAGAGAGAGAGAGGAGAGAGAAGTATGTATATAAGTGTGGAAAAAAAAGTATGAGATGGAATGGAAAATGAGACTATGTGAAAATGAGTAAGAGGGAAAGAGAGAAAAGAAAGAAGGTGAGAGAGTAAGAGGGAAAGAGAGAAGGTGAGACAGTAAGAGGGAAAGAGAGAAGGTGAGACAGTAAGAGGGAAAGAGAGAAGGTGAGACAGTAAGAGGGAAAGAGAGAAGGTGAGACAGTAAGAGGGAAAGAGAGAAGGTGAGACAGTAAGAGGGAAAGAGAGGAAAGAGAGAAGGTGAAAGAGTAAGAGGGAAAGAGAGGAAAGACAGAAGGTGAAAGAGTAAGAGGGAAAGAGAGGAAAGACAGAAGGTGAGAGAGTAAGAGGGAAAGAGAGGAAAGAGAGAAGGTGAGAGAGGGGTAGGAATGAGGAAATGAGAAAGTAAGAGAGTAGGGTGTGAGAGAGGGACAGAAAAAAAGGGAGAAAATTAAGATCTGAGAAAAAGGGTGAAAGGGAAAGAGAGAGAGAGAGAGAGAGAGAGAGAGAGAGAGAGAGAGCATATGAGTGGGAAAGAGAGGTATGGGAGGAGAAAGTGAGAGGGCAGAATATCAGTTGAGAAAAAATGATAAAATTAAGATAACAGATATAAAGTAAGGAGAGAGACGAAAGAGAGAGGGAGAGAAAGGAGAGAGACGAAGGAGAGAGGGAGAGAAAGGAGAGAGACCATAGAGAGAGGGAGAGAAAGGAGAGACGAAAGAGAGAGGGAGAGAAGGGAGAGAGACGAAGGAGAGAGGGAGAGAAAGGAGAGAGACCATAGAGAGAGGGAGAGAAAGGAGAGACGAAAGAGAGAGGGAGAGAAAGGAGAGAGACGATAGAGAGAGGGAGAGAAAGGAGAGACGAAAGAGAGAGGGAGAGAAAGGAGAGAGACGAAAGAGAGAGAGGGAAAGAAGAGTATGGGTGGGAAGGAGATAGGGGTGAGAAATTGAGGAAGTGAGAGAGTAGGGTGTGAGAGGAGAGAGAAAAAATGAAAGAAAGAGGGACAGAAATATGAGATGGATAGAAATGGAAGTATGTGTGTGTGTGTGTGTGTGTGTGTGTGTGTGTGTGAGAGAGAGAGAGAGAGAGAGAGAGAGTACACACAAAATGGCGCTCGCTACCCATATCTCCAGTTCGTGACGTCATTCCAATTCGCTTAACAATATTTATTTATTTATTTTTTTCTAGGAGTAACTAGGACGTCCTCGGTCTCAAAGGGTTAAGAACTTTTGTAGTTATTATTGTCAATTACCTCAGTTATTATATCTCAAGTATTTCTCTTTCTTAGTTATATTTTTGGCTTTTTCTTCGTTATTATGGTTGTTGTTATTATTATTATTATTATTATTATTCTCTTATATTTGTTATCATTGTTGTTGTTATTATTATTATTATTATTATTATCATTATTATTATTATTACTGTTGTTATTCTTTTCTCTTGGTTATTACTTTCTCTTGCATATTATATTTTGTGGCTATTTCTATTATTATTATTATTGCTTTTGTTTTCTCAGTAAATTTCTACTTTTTTCCTGTTCATTATTATTTTTTTAAGCTTTCTGTCTTAGTTAATATATTTTGTAGTTGTAGTAGTAGTAGTAATTGTAGTAGTAGTAACAGTAGTGGTGGGACGAGGAAATAAACTAGGAAGAAAGGCTAAAAGAAGGAAAGAAAATAGTAGGAAGGATGGAATGGAAGGAAAGAGAGAAGGAAGGCGAGAATGTAGGAAGGAAGGAGGAGGGAAGATGAAGGGGAATGAGGCAGTGAAGGAAGGAGGGAAAGAAGCAGGAAGAGAGAGAAGAGACGAATGGATGGAGAGAGTTTTGAAGATTAGGGAGGAGGGAATGAAAGGATGAGGAGGAAGGAGGAAGGAAGGAGAGAGTGTAGAGATGGAGAAGAAGACAGAGGGGGAGGAGGAGGGAGAGGAAGAGGAAAGGAAAGGAGGGAAGGGAAGATGGAGGGGAAGGCGAAGGAAGAGGGAGGGAAAGGTGGGAGGGGAAGAGGGAAGGGAGGGAGAGGAAGATGGGGGGAAAGGAGGGAGAGGAAGAGGCAAGGAAAGTAAGGAGAGGAAGAGGGAAAGAAAGGAGGGATAGGAAGAGGGAAGGAAAGGAGGGAGAGGGAAGAAAAGAAAGGAGGGGTAGGAAGAGGGAAGGAAAGGAGGGATAGGAAGAGGGAAGGAAAGGAGGGAGAGGGAGGGAAAGTAAGAGAGAGGGAGGAGAGGGACGGAAGGAAGAGGAAATGGAGTATGAGGAAAGGACATGATAAAAAGGGGGAAAGAAGGAGAGATAGGAAGCAGGGAAGACAGAAGTGAGGGAGGGAGGGAAGAAAACAGGGAAGTAAGGAAGGAAGGAGGGAAAGGTGAAGAATGGATGTTATAAGGAGGGATGGAGAGAGGAAAGGGAGGAAAAGGAGGGAAGGAGAGAGGAAAAAGAAGGAAGGAGAGAGGAAAAGGAGGGAAGGAGAGAGGAAAAGGAGGAAAAGGGGGAGGAAAAGAAGGGAAGGAGAGAGGAAAAGGAGGAAAAGGGGGAGGAAAAGAAGGGAAGGAGAGAGGAAAAGGAGGGAAGGAGAGAGGAAAAGGAGGAAAGGAGAGAAAAGGAAGGAGGAAAGGAGAGAAAAGGAAGGAAGGAAGGAGAGAAAAGGCAGGAAGGAGAGGGGAAAAAGAGGAAAGGAGAGGAAAAGGAAGGAGAGAGGAAAATGAGGGAGGGAGAGAGGAAAATGAGGGAGGGAGAGGAAAAGTAAGGGAGGGAGGGAAGGAGAGAGGAATTGGAGGTGACAGATGGAAGGGCAGGAAAGGGAGGGAAGATGGGAGGAAAAGGAGAGAAGGAGAGAGGCAAAGGCGCGTAGGTAGGGAAGTAGAGAGGAAAAAGAGGGAAGGGATGGAAGGAAACTGGAATTATGGAAGGAGGAAAAGAAAGATGGAAGGTGGAAATGAAGGAAACAATGAAGTAAGTAGGAAGGAAGGTATGTAGGTAGGTAGGTAGGTAGGTAGGTAGGAAGGAAGGGAAATCGCACGAGAAAAATTACTGAAGGATAGAAGGAAGGAGGGAAGGAAGGCAATAAGACACTAGAAAAGGAATATCAAGGAAGAAGGAAGGAATGGGGAGGGAAAAATTGAAGAAAAAATATGACAAAAAAAAAAGTGGGTTTGGTATACATAATGATGGCATGATGAAAAAAAAAAAAAGGCCAAAGGCTTCATTGCTCTCTCTCTCTCTCTCTTTCTCTCTCTCTCTCTCAAGGCACACCAAAGATATCACCATTTTTTGTCTAACAAGCACAAAATTACTGAATTTCCTTGTTCACTTAAAAACCACACACACACACACACACACACACGCTCCTCTGACTAACACTCAGCTTAATACAATAATCTAGAGTTGTCACAAGCATGAGGGGTAAAAATAAAATATATATCAAAGTCTCTAACTGACAAAAGCAAAATAGTAGTAGTAGTAGTAGTAGTAGTGGTGGTGGTGGTGGTGGTGGTAGTAGTATAGCAGTGGTAGTACAGCAGTAGTAGAAAATGAAAAGATGAATGAAGTTAAAGAAAAAACAAGAAAACAATAACAGAGAAGGAGGGAGTGCTGCGCTAAATAATAATAATAATAATAATAATAGCAATAATAATAAAATACATGCTCTCTTAGTAAACACAAGACATAAACATCTCCCATCATTCACTATTAAAAATCCATCTAAATACTGAATAACTTATAGGAAAAGTAACCTCAACTAAAAAATATTAAAATTCTAAGGTTTTTAATATCAAAATCTATTATTCTGAGTATGTTAGAAATCACACTTATTTTTCCCTACACTCTTTTCACACTAACTTGGCCCAGATTTTCGTCTCTCCCTATACTCCTCTCACTCTAACTTGGCCCAGATTTTCGCCTCTTACTATACTCTTTTCACTCTTACTTGGCCCAGATTCTCGTCCTTTTCCTGCCTATTTCACGGAGCTCAGTGACAGAGACAATGCTACAGCTCTGTACGCTTTCCACAGCACTTCTTTGTGACTAGCATCATAATCTAGTGCCACTCTCATCTTACAACTCAGCATTCAAGAGGGAAAGGTGGCAATTTTAGGCCAAGTTAGAGTAAAAGGGGTAGAGCCATTGGTCAAATTCCACAACACCTTTAATAATGGAAGAGACATTTATTTATATGGCTTAAGCTAACACCACCAAAATTATTATTATTTTTTTCAGGACACAGACAGAGGAAGAAAAAAAATCCATACACCAGATTACAAGTGTCCTCTGCTAACAAAAAAAAAATCTATAACAGTTGGACTTGAACTGCTTGTCTTCTAACATGTAAATCAAAATGAATAATACATATGAACCGATGCAAAATTCCCTAAAAACCATTACTAAATCTATTTTTTACCTAACACCCCCAAAATTCTTTCTCTTCTCAGTAACTTGTAAACTAAAATAATATTTCTCCTCCTTCCTTCTTACTTCTAAAAATATCTATTAATATGTAAACGAAACTGCATGAGAAACGTATATATGTATAAACTTGGCCTAAAATTGTTAATATATCCATTTTTTTCACCTAAGACCATCCACATTCCATAGCTTCCTAAAAACATGCAAACCTCAAAAATACTCCTCGTTCCTTCTCACTTTTAAATATATCTATCAAATTATAACACAAATTGCATAAGAAACATATCACAAATTCCATAAGAAACATATCAAAGAGCATCAAAATTGTGTGAAACTATTAATTCAATTTTTTCTTCTTACACCTCCAAAATTCCTTGTCTTCTGGCTAACAAGGACATCACAGAAATATTCCTCCTCCTTCCATCTCACTTCTATTAATATATATCAAGACAAAAATTGTTCTCTTCCTTCCTTCTCACTTCTATAAACATATATCATAAAAATATTCCTCCTCCTTCCTTCTCACTTCTATAAATATATATCACAAAAATATTTCTCCTTCCTTCTCACTTCTATAAATATATATCACAAAAATATTTCTCCTTCCTTCTCACTTCTATAAATATATATCACAAAAATATTCCTCCTCCTTCCTTCTCACTTCTATAAATACATATCATGACAAAACTATTTCTCCTTCATTCTCACGTCTATATACATCATGACAAAATATTTCTCCTCCTTCCTTCTCACTTCTGTAAATATATATCAAGACAAAAATATTTCTCCTTCCTTCTCACTTCTATAAATATCTATCACAAAAATATTTCTCCTTCCTTCTCACTTCTATAAATATCTATCACAAAAATATTCCTCCTTCTTCTTTCTCACTTCTATAAATATCTATCACCACAAAAATATTTCTCTTCCTTCATTCTCACTTCTATAAATATCTGTCACAAAAATATTCCTCCTCCTTCCTTCTCATCTCTGTAAATATATATCACAAAAATATTTCTCCTTCCTTCTCACTTCTATAAATATCTATCATGACAAAAATACTTCTCTTTCATTCTCACTTCTATATACATCATGACAAAAATAGTTCTCTTCCTTCTCACTTCTATAAATATCTAACACCACAAAAATATTTCTCCTCTTTCCTTCTCACTTCTATTAATATCTATCACAAAAATATCCCTCCTTCTTCTTTCTCACTCCTATAAATATCTATCACCACAAAAATATTTCTCTTCCTTCATTCTCACTTCTATAAATATGTCACAAAAATATTCCTCCTCCTTCTTTCTCACTTCTATATATATCAACAAAAATATTTCTCCTTCTTCCTTCTCACTTCTATAAATATATATCACAAAAATATTCCTCCTCCTTCCTTCTCACCTCTATAAATATCATGACAAAATATTTCTCCTCCTTCCTTCTCACTTCTGTAAATATATATCATGACAAAAATATTTCTCCTCCTTCCTTCTCACTTCTATCATGACAAAAATATTTCTCTTCCTTCCATCTCCCTTCTATTAATATATATCAAGACAAAAATACTTCTCCTTCCTTCTCATTTCTATATATATCATGACAAAATATTTCTCCTCCTTCATTCTCACTTCTATAAATATCTATCATTATGTAAACTGCATAAGAAACGCATCAAAATGTAAACCAAAATTGTCTCAACACCATTAATATACCAATTTTTTCACCAAACACCAGCAATAGTCCTAGTCTTTCTTGTAACCTGCAAATCACAAAATTATTTCTCCTCCATCCTTCTAACTTCTATTTTTCACCAGACACCACAGCTCCAAATCTTCCTCTTAACCTGCTCATCACCTAAATATTTCTCCTTCCTTCTCACTTCTAAAAATATCTAACTGTAAAAGAAATTGCATAAGGAACATATACACATAAAAAAATGGCCTAAAACTGTTCATATATCCATTTTTGCACCTAACACCACCAAATTCCTTGTCCTTTAATTAACCTGTAAATCATAAAACTATTTCCCCTCCTTCCTTCTCACTTCTATAAATATCCATCATAATGTAAACAGAAATTGCATAAGAAACGTCTCAGTGTAAAAATAATTTGTAAAACGATTATATATCAATTTTTAACCTATCAAAATTCCACAGCTTCCTAATAACACAGAAATCTCAATAATAATACTCCTCTTTCCTTCTCACTTCTATAAATATCTATCAAAATGTATAAGATGCTGCATAACAAACACATCACAGTGTATAGAAATTATGTAAAACTATATCAATTTTTTCACCTAACACCACCAAAATTCCTGATCTCCAACTTAACCTGTAAACCACAAAAATAATTCTCCTCCTTCCTACTATAAATATCCATCCAAATGTAAAAGGAATCTGTCTATAGTGATTAACATGTCCACACCTCACTTAACAACCTCAAATTAACATCCTTATCAGCCCACATCAAAGCTCAAAACTTAAGTCTTTTCAGTCCACATCAAATCACACACATTAACATCCTTTTTAGTCCACATCAAATCATACACATTAACATCCTTTTCAGTCCACATCAAATCATACACATTAACATCCTTTTTAGTCCACATCAAATCACACAAATTAACATTCTTAGTCCACATTAAATCACACATATTAACATCCTTTCTCCTCATTAAATCACACAAATTAACATCCTTTTTAGTCCACATCAAATCACACAAATTAACATTCTTAGTCCACATTAAATCACACATATTAACATCTTTTCTAGTCCACATAAAGTCACACATATTAACATCATTTTTAGTCCACATAAAATCACACATATCAAGTTTTCAGTCATCATCAAACCACCCAAATTAACATCATTCTTAGTCCACATCAAATCACCCAAATTAACATCATTCTTAGTCCACATCAAATCACACAAATTAACATCCTTTTTCGTCCACATCAAATCACACAATTTAACATTCTTAGTCCACATTAAATCACACATATTAATATCATTCTTAGTCCACATCAAATCACACAAATTTCTCTCAACATTCATTACCAAAATTCTACAAAAAAACAGTAATAATGTCAAAGAAAATTCCCTTAAACAATTAATATATCAAATAATTCATAAGCCACAATACAACAGGCTATCAAAAATATATCCTGCAAAGAAGAAAGTATGTGCAGTATATGAGCTGAGTTTTGCTGGGTTTTCAGGCCTTGTATCTATTATAGTATACTCTCTTCATGCATATAACGTTAAAATATCATCGAATAATATACTAACACCGTCAATTAGGCTATCAAAAAATATATCCTGCATAGAAGAGAGTATGAGGAGTATATATGTCAGTTTTGCTTGGGTTTTCAGGCCTTGTATCTGTTACAATATACTCTCTTCATGCATATAACGTTATAATATCACCGAATAATATACTAACATATTCCATAAACTACCAAAAAATATATCCTGCTTAGAAGAAAGTATGAGGAGTATATAAGTTAGTTTTGCTTGTGTTTCTGGCCTTGGATCTATTCTAATATACTCTCCTCATGCATATAACGTTAAAATATCAACGAATAATATACTAACACCGTCAATTAGGCTATCAAAAAATATATCCTGCTTAGAAGAAAGTATGTGCAGTATATGAGTTGAGTTTTGCTGGGTTTTCAGGCCTTGTATCTATTATAATATACTCTCCTCATGCATATAACGTCACAGTATCACCGAATAATATACTAACATATTCCATAAACTACCAAAAAATATATCCTGCTTAGAAGAAAGTATGTGCAGTATATCAGTCAGTTTAGCTGGGTTTTCAGGCCTTGTATCCATTATAATATACTGTCCTCGTGCATATGACGTCATAATATCAACGAATAATATGCTATGATAATCTACTAAGCGTTCAAAAATATATCCTACACAGAAGAAAATATGTGCAGTATAGGTGTTAAATTTAGCTGGGTTTTCAGGCCTTGTGTCTGTTATAATATAGTCTCTTCATGCATATAACGTTATAATATCAACGAATAATATGCTAACACAATCCATAAGCTACCAAAAAATATATCCCGCATAGATGAAAGTATGTTCAGTATATATGTCAGTTTTGCTTGGGTTTCTGGCCTTGTTTCCATCATAATATACTCTCTTCATGCATATAACGTTACAAGATCAGCGGATAATATGCTAACACAATCCACTAAGCTACCAAAAAATAAATCCTGCAAAGAAGAAAGTATGTGCAGTATATCAGTCAGTTTAGCTGGGTTTTCAGGCCTTGTATCCATTATAATATACTGTCCTCGTGCATATGACGTCATAATATCAACGAATAATATGCTATGATAATCTACTAAGCGTTCAAAAATATATCCTACACAGAAGAAAATATGTGCAGTATAGGTGTTAAATTTAGCTGGGTTTTCAGGCTTCGTTATCTGTTATAATATACTCTTGTTACACAAATAACGTTATAATATCACCGAATAATATGCTAACACAATCCACTAAGCTACCAAAACATATATCCTGCTTAGAAGAAAGTATGTGCAGTATATCAGTCAGTTTAGCTGGGTTTTCAGGCCTTGTATCTGTTATAATATACTCTCTTCATGCATATAACGCCATAATATCAACGAGTAATATACTAACACAATCCACTAAGCTACCAAATAATATATCTTGCAAAGATGAAAGTATGTTCAGTATATATGTCAGTTTTGCTTGGGTTTCTGGCCTTGTATTCATCATAATATACTCTCCTCATGTATATAACCTCATAATATCAACAAGTAATATGCTAAAATAATCTACCATGCCATCAAAAATATATCCTGCAAAGAAGAAAGTATGTGCAGTATATGAGTTGAGTTTTGCTGGGTTTTCACGCCTTGTATCTGTTATCATATACTCTCCTCATGCATATAACGTTACAGTATCAACAAGTAATATGCTATGTCTTCACCAAACACAACAGCAACCACTCTTCTCACTGCACTATAAACCACACACATACTTCTCTCACATTAACAACGAAAATACTATCTATACAGGCCATAATCTCCAACATCTCTCTCTATAACGAATAACATACCAAGCACTAATTAACGAAATCTGCTAAGCTATGAAAAATATAATCTGTAAACTATGAAGATATGTGCATAATTTAGTTCTGCACTTATCTCAATTATTACAGCTATCAAAATAAGCTTACTCTAAATTCACACGTAAAAAATAATTACCAAACTATATAACTTCTCTATCATAGGGCGTGACAGGTAACTAGAGATAAGTTATTGTCGCCTAAAAATCGAACAGGCCTAAAAATGGAAAATATTTACACATCAGAGTCAACATTTACTAACTATGGACAGCAAAACGTCAGTAAAAAATATCATTACGTCTCTATTTTGCTAAAAGACATATACACCTCAGAAAACACTTCAGAATAATCATGTTTAGTAATTTTCCCCTTACAATGAACCAATTTCGTTATCACCACGAAATCCACATCAAAAACAGCTGTAGATTTCGTTATACTTTAAAATTACACCCAACTATGAGAGGCTGGGTAATTTGAGAAGCCTTTAGTGTGTCATATATGGGAGATTCTGTCACTCAAACAACGAAATTAGGAGGACTCTATCAAATGCTAGATTAGGAGACGGCAAAATTGCTCTAAATTATTCCCCTTTATCATCCCCCACGAGGTCTTGCAATTAAGATCAATCTAGGTGGGATGATAACCTGGGTGGACCTGAAGGAAGTCATATATGGGAGACTTTTGTCATTAATTCCCCTTCAAACTACGAAATCAGGAGGAATATAATAAACTGGTTGATCTCATCTATTCCCCTCCACCATTCACCACGAAACCTTGCAACTAAAATCACTCCAGGTGGAATAATTAACTGGGCACACCTGAAGGAAGTCATGTATGGGAGATTTTTGTCACTAATTCCCCTTCATACTACGAAAATAGGAGGAATATAATAAACTGATTGATCTCAATTATTCTCCTCGCCAGTCACCACAAGATCTTGCAGGTAAAATCACTCTAGGTGGGATAATTACCTGGGCACACCTGAAGGAAGTCATATATGGGAGATTTTGACACGAACTACCTTTCGGATGGCAAGAAAATGCGTAGGACCAATAAAATGCTGACGTGGAAGACCAAAATTGCACACCATTCCCTAATTTGGCTGGGCTGGGAAATTCAAAAATCCCACGGGAAGTCACCTATGGGAAATTCTGACCGTATTTCCGCCTCAAGGTGTAAAAAATAGCAGGGAAAATTAGGTTCCTGGTTAACAGACCCCAAACGTGGCTAAAATTCCCCTCTACCTCACCCAGCCAGATAGAAAATGGCGCCTCCTCACAAAGAGCCGATGCGGGGGAATATTTCGATTCTGGCGCTGTATTCCGGCCGAAGAGCGTTCAGAATTACGACCACCGATATATTAAACACCGTAGAACATCCCAAGACACAAAAACACACCAGAATGAGACGAAAACAGAGGGGAAAGTGCATAAGTAAGGAGGGCGAAATCTGCACGCGGTTACTCCGTGGGGGGGCAAAAATACGGCGAGAAACAGTACATATTCTTAGGACGCCGTGATTCTGGGCGTATTTCTGCGTAAAATAAGGGTAAATACGCATAGGAAGGGGAGATATAGGGGGAAATACCAGGTGGGGAGCGTAGGAAAAAAGATGGAGGGAGGAGGAAGAGACTGGTCGGGCGCGGGCAGGCAGGATGGCAAGGCGCTCACGTCAGTTCCATGTTAGCGTTTGTTGTGGCGGTGTCTCTACCTTCGCTCTCGCCCTTACCTCATTTCCCCACCTTTTCCCCATCTCCAGGAGGGTGTCAGGACGGCGAAGGGCTCCCGGGGACACTAGGCGGCCACCAGGATAGGCCTAGGTAAGGAAAAATACAAGGGACTGTTTACGGTAGGCCTAAACGTTTGCCAGTCGCTTGTCACCATATTCAAGGACCAAAACATCGATGTGGGGACCATGGGGCTTCATTTCGAGCTCCCGGGGGCTTGTTTGGGGCTTAAAGGTGCTCAGAGAAGAAGATTTGGTGATTACGCAGACTAAAGTTTGAGGGCAAGCAACAAGCAAGCAAAAACCAAAGTGCTACACAGTGCAATAACCCCGCTCCCTGGGTCTGGCAGTGACCTTTCTCGACAGTGACGGGTCCTGGAGGTGGCGGTGAAGGTCAGGGGTCACGGAGGGAGTGAGAAAGGGCTTCGAAAAGGGCGAAATAAGGGCTAAAGGGGGCCTCGGAGGTAAGGGTGAGCTCCAGCGGGTCGCATTCGTAGTCGGCAGCTGAGCTCATGTAAACAGTGCCAACGCCCGGCAATGTTGAAATGCCGAAAGATTAAACCCTTTCCCTTCCTTCAATAGACCTATTCTCGTGCCCAAAACCACCTTAAATTAGTAGATAAATATTAAGGGGACTCATGGGTGGCCGTAATTCCCTTCACGGTCGCCAAATAACCAGGCAGAGCTCCGCCAAAAGCGTAAATTTCCCGCATAAAAATAGCCAGTGTCGTTTAAATATAGAGCAATGTGCATAAAAATAGTCTAAGAGAGGCAATAATATCCCGTAGAGTTTTTTACTGATATCCACCGCCCGTGAGAGGTGCAAAATATATGAAGTGTGCGTTGGTGTGATGGAATGTGACCTGTAGGGGTAGAAACAGCCCCCCCAAACTAGAAATATGTGCCTAGAAAGACAAAAATCAACAACTATATCAAGTGCAATGCCTAGTCTATGTGAAAAGTGTGAGAAAAAAGTGTTGCGTGTTTTGTAAGTTATAAGTACGTAATTAAAGTCATTATGAGTCACGCAACAAAACTGTCCATCAAAGGAAGAAAAAATAAAGATATATAATAAGTACAAAGCCTAATAAAGTGGCGAGAAGTGTGAAGTGTATGCTGTTTCGTAGTGATAAGTGTGTGCTAATCAAAGTGCTTAAGTGCGTGGTGAAAATAGCAATAAAATAATGCTTAGAAGGAAAGCACAAGGAAGAGAAAATAAATATATATAATAAGTAAAAATATATATAAGTACAAAGCCTAGTAAAGTGGCGAGAAGTGTGAAGTGTGTGCTGTTTCGTAGTGATAAGTGTGTATGAAGTGCTTAAGTGCGTGGAGAAAACAGGAATAAAATACTGCTTAGAAGGAGAGCAAAAGGAAGTGAAAATAAAGATAATAAGTACAAAGTCTAGTAAAGTGGTGAGGTTTGTCAAGTGTCCTGTGTTTCGTAGTAATAAGTGTGTAATAATTAAAGTGCTTAAGTGCGTGGTGAATCTAGAGATAAAATAATGCTTACGAGGGCAATGAAGTCAGAGGCAAGCTTAGTAAAACAGCAAACTATGTGGGAAAAATGTAGTGTTTTTTTTAAGTGAAATATTTATAAGTGTGTAGTGAGTCCAGCCACAAAATTATAAACAGGAGAGAAAAAAAAAATATCTTGGACATGTATAAGTGCAAAGTCGAGAAAATTTATAATATATGTGAAGAATTGCCAAGTTTTATTTTTCTATTTTTTTTAGTGATGAATTTAAGAGTTTCGTGACTTCTTACAAAATTACCCATAATAAAAAAAGAAAGAAAAAAGGTAGGAGCAGCAAAACAGAAAAATGTGAAAATCTGTGGCGTGTTGTGTCAGGCCAAGTGAGTCTTTATTCCACATGTATAGAGTGATTAAAAAAAAAAAGTCGAAAAGAGACGAGAAAATGATACAGATGCTAAAATAAACGTAACAACCGCAACAATCTGAAATATATAGATGTGGAGAAAAAATATATATTTATATATATGTGGAGAAAAAAATATATAGGCTTTCAGTACATGGAGAATTGATATAGAAATCCCACTATGTTTCGAAAAAATAAGCTAATTTCCAAACGGTAAAAAAAAGTGAGAATTTGGTGTTAAAACTGTGTGTGTGTGTGTGTGTGTGTGTGTGTGTGTGTGTGTGTGTGTGTGTGTGTGTGTGTGTGTGTGTGTGTGTGTAGATATCTATATTAATACAATAATGACATCAGAAAATCGTACTAAATATCAAACACCAGAGGGAGAGAAAAAAAATGATAACCAGATGCTGTTAAAATTAAAAATAAGGAAATGAAAGTGAAATGAATGATACAAAGAAAAAATAAGTATAGATATTATTTGAATTTCGAGAAGTGCTGATGTGTAGCCCAAAAAAAAATATATGGGAATTGAGGAATGAAAAAATGTGAAAGGAAAAAATATGATGACAGGTGATATAAGAGAAAAATGATACCTGTAGATCTGCCTGAGTGGGGAAGAACAGAGTGATCCTGTACTGGAAGGAAGGAGGGAGGGAAGGAAGGTAGGAAGGAAAAAGAAAGGAAAGATGGAAGGAATAAAGAAATAAACAAAAGGAAGGAAGGAAAGAAAAAAAGGAAGGAAGGAAGAAAAGGAAGGAAGGAAGGAAGGAAGGAAAAAAAAAGGAAACATGGAAGGAATAAAGAAATAAAGAAAAGGAAGGAGGGGAGGAAGGAAAGGACAGGCAAAGATGGTAACTGGTCAAATAATAAAAAAAAAAAAAAGCAAAACAAAAAGGCAGAAAATGACAATTATATTCGACAAACAGGGTAACGAGAATGCTATACTCCTTTCACCTTAACTTGGTCCAGATTTCCATTCTTCCATTCTTTTGCATTGCACTTCTTCGTGACTAGCACCACAATCTACAGTTTTCACCTTAACCTGGCCCAGATTTTCGTCCTTACATCCTATTGCATAGCACTTCTTCATGACTAGCACCATAATCTACAGTTTTCACCTTAACTTGGCCCAGATTTTCGCCCTTTTCCTGCCTATTTCACTCAGCTCAGTGGCAGAAAAAGACAATGCCACGACTGTACCCCCTTTTTCATAACACTTCTTCGTGACTAGCATAATATTCCAGTGTTAATCTATCGTTACAGCTCAGCATTCAAGACGGAGATGTGTCAAATTTTGGCCAAGTTAGAGTAAAAAGAGTATAGCACAGATTTTAAGAAGGCAGAAAAAATGACAGTAGGTAGTGGAGGAGGGAAAAGAGGAGGGCTGTGAAGGTAAAATGGTATGGATAAAAAATGAAGATAAATACATAATAAATAACACAAAGAGATATGGATAATTTGGTAGTGAGGGGAGTGAGGGTAAAATGGGATGGATAAATAATGAAAATAAATACATACATAAATAAACCAAAACATCTGAAAAATATGGTATTAACACAAATATTTTCTTTTTTCAAAGTCTAAAAATTATCCTATAGAACGAAGTGTATAGCAAACGAAGTGTATAGCAAAAGATCACAGTTACAGCCGAAATTATAAGAAAAATGCATCAATGAAATAAAAACAAGTGCAAAAAATATATATATTGGCCTCATGAAGCAAAAGTAAAGAAAGCGGAAATTTGGTATAAGGTGTAACTGAGAAAATATATGAAAAAGAATATGATGAATATTTTTAGAGATATAGAAAATACTGTATAGGAAAAGTATATTGTGGAAATTTTGTATATGTAAAATAAAGCAAGGAAAATATATATAAAGCATTGATCCTTGAAATAAGCTTATGGGAAGTGCAAAAAAACATCGTATTATACCCAACAGAAACCAGAGATATTTATATTAAAAATGCACTCAAATAAAATGCTAGAGGTGTGAAAATTATCCTGAAATACACGTTAAAGCAAAAATGAAAATAAGCAAAGAAACAGAATGAATGAATGAGAAGGAAAAAGAAACAAAGAATGAATGTGGAAGAAAATGAAGAATCTGTAAAATCCATCCCAAGGAAATTTCCAAAAAGTGTGAGTTGTGAATCAAGAAAAATCCACCGCATACCAAAAAGTGAAAATACAGTAAAAAATATATATCGATAAAAAAAAAAAAATGCTGAGAAGATTAAACCCAAAGAAAATAGTTTTGAAAAAGATTTATGCTGAAATTATGAACAGTCTTTTAGTTTACGTCTCTTGTGAAAAAAAATGGAAATCGTCTTTGGATTCTTCTTAAAATATTTGTGAGTATAAACAGTTTTTTTTTCCTTCATATTTTTGTCTCCTTGCTTACTCTCTCCCTTGGTCGGTATGTCTCAGTCGATATTTATTGAAGCCAGTCTCTCTCTCTCTCTCTCTGTTATAAATATTCTCGATCAATATAAATTTGTGTGTGTGTGTGTGCGTGTGTGCGTGTGTGTGTGTGTGTGTGTGTGTGTGTGTGTGTGTGCGCGCGCGCGCGCGCGCGCGTGTGTGTGTTGTATTGTAGATTTCCTAGATTAATATTTCTCTCTCTCTCTCTCTCTCTGTTAAATATTCTCGATCAATATAAATCTCTCTCTCTGTTAAATATTCTCGATCAATATAAATCTCTCTCTCTCTCTCTCTCTCTCTCTCTGTAATAAATATTCTCTATCAATATAAATCTCTCTCTCTCTCTCTCTCTCATCCATTTATCTACTGTACACACTAGCACACACATTACTAAAACACACACACACATACACACACACACACACACACACAATACATGCATCTGTGTGTTTTTTTTTCCATATTTTAAAGGTAAATGCCAAGATATTCATTTTGTCTTCACTAGTTCACTGTCAAGTAGAGGGTGTTTTTGTTTGTCTTCTTGTTTGTTTGTTTTTTGTCTGTCAAGTAGGTGTTTTTGTTTATTTTCTCGTTTGTTTTTCTGGCAAGTGGGATGTTGTTGTTTTGTTTGTGTATCTGTTAAGATATTTTTGCTTGTTTGTTTGGCTGCTTATTTGTGTGTATCTGGCACGTTTGTCTGTCTTTCAAGCAGGACTGTTTTGCTTGTTCGTTTGTTTGTCTGTGTCTGCCAAATTGGATGTTTTTTTTTTCTTGCTTGTCTGTTAAGTAGGATGCTCTGACTGCTTGTTTGTTTGTTTGGTTGGTTGTCTGTCTGTCTGCCAAGTTGGATGTTTCTCTTTTGTTTGTCTGTCTGCCAAGCAAGATATTTTTTGGCTTGCTTTCTCTCTCTCTTTTCCCCTCCCTCCCTCCCTCTCTCTCTCTCTCTCTCTCTCTCTCTCTCTCTCTCTCTCTCTCTCTCTCTCTCTCTCACCAACAGTATGGAAATATTACTGCATAGACGGAACCATTTTTTTTTTTTTTTTACATAACTGAGAACAATAAAATAAACAAGTAAAATTCTGGTCGGAAAAGGTCAGGGTCAAGCTCAAGGTCAAGCTCATGGGCTCGTACTGTCGGTTAAGGAAGCTCCCTAACACCTTTCCCTAAGCGATTTATTACACCTTACTGTCCTCCCGTTACACAAATCCTTCCATTATCGCCATACACTGGCTAAATAACGTACAAAAGGGTACTAACCATTCATGTCCAAAAATAAATCGCTAAGGAATAGGTGACACGGAGCTTCCTTAACACCCCCTTGACGGAGGTACGTACTCTCTGCATTCCTCTAGGCTTAGCAGGCTCTAGCACGTTTTCCTTAGCGATTTATTTTTTTTCCTATACTACCATATCTCTGCATCTAATCTGTCCATCTCGAAATGAACGGATCTTGAGTTTGTGTCTATTATATATTTTTGTTTTTTCTTGGAGGGAACAGTTTGAGGGCTCCTGGCCTTTGGTTCCTTCTTCCTTGCATTAAAAAAAAATCCATTCATCCAACTATCAATTTATCTGTCTGCCTGTCTTATCACTCTATTTTGTCACTTATCTATCAATCTATCTATCTATACCTATTTTTTTATCTGTGTAACCATCCATTTACATTTCTTTATCCATCCATCTAGCTACCTGTCTCTGTCTATCTATTCTGTCTGAGTCTGCCAGTTATCTACCAATCTATCTACCGGTATATATCTATCTATCAATCTATCCATCCTTCTATCTACCCATCTATCTATCCCAATTCATTAACTATCCATCCATTCATATTTCTTTATCTATCTATCTACCTATCTGTCTATATCTATTTCTTTATCTACTTATATCTATCATCGCAGGTTTTTTTTTTATCCAAATACAACCACATGGCAGCAACAGAACTCAGAACACGTCATCGGTAGGAAAGGGTCAATATTTCCTTGTACCGTGCTAATACTTTCAAAACGGGATTATTACCTTCAATGATTTTTTAATTGTGTGTGTGTGTGTGTGTGTGTGTGTGTGTGTGTGTGTGTGTGTGTGTGTGTGTGTGTGTGTGTGTGTGTGTATTATGAATGATTCCTTAATTTTATGTGTCTATATATCACGTGTGGGTCTTAGAACTACGTGACTCTGATGCAGACTAATCAATATTCGTGACCACAACTGAAGGTCAAAGTTCAAACGGCGATATCTCAAGAATGCCTGGACTGACCTGGTTTAAACGTCGCTCATTTATTGCCTGTGGGTCTTGGAATAGCTGACCTTGTTTTGGTGTCGATCAATGAAAGGTCAAGGCCCCTACTGAAGGTCAAAGTTCAAGTGCAGTGTTGCTGTAACTGGGGACTTCCTACCTAATGTTTCCCTGCTAAATATGTACAGCTAAAATATACTGGACTAAGTGAGGTACTGAAATAGGTTAAATAATTGGATTTAACCTTGCAATGGGGTAGGTTAAACCGTATCAGATTAGACCTGAAATAGGGTCCACTAAAAATGATGAAATGGGTTAGACTGTTGGATAAGATGCTGGAATAGGTTGGATATGAAGCTGAAATGGGTTAGACTGTTAGAAGAGGTACTGGAATGCTTAAACTGTTAGATAAGATGCTGAAATGGGTTAGACTGTTGGATAAGATGCTGAAATGGGTTAGATAAGAAGCTGAAATGGGTTAGACTGTTAGAAGAAGTACTGAAATGGTTAAACTGTTAGAGAAAAAGCTGATGAAATGGGTTAGACTGTTGGATAAGATGCTGAAATAGGTTAAACAGTTTGATAAGAACCTGAAATGGGTTAGACTGTTAGAAGAGGTACTGATATGGTTAAACTGTTAGATAAGATACTAAAATGGGTTAGACTGTTAGATAAGACATTGAAATGGGTTAGACTGTTAAATCAAGTCCTGAAATGGATATGACTTAGATGGATGAGCTCTTAAATACGGTAGGACAAAACTAAATTACATTATATCCTGAAATACAATAGGGCTTCAGGTCTAATAGTGAAATAGTGTTTAATAATAGATTCTGAAGCAGGACAGGCACATCTCTTATATCAGGCGTAAAATGGGTTAGATTATTGGCTTAGATCATGAAATAAGTTTGCACAGATTGTCATAATTATACAGAGTTGTTGGTAGTTTGTATAGTTTGTTTGTTACAGAAGCTCCTGAAGTGGATTATTAGACGGATACAGATTAACAGATTAGGTCCTAAGGTGGATTAGATTACTAGATTAATTTTTCTATTACTCTGCCGAATTAGAAAATTTTTTGACATGGGGAGGGTAATGGGATTAGATTACATAGTCAGTTTTTTAGATCTGATACCATATTAAGACACCATCAGCTTATGAATTGGATTAAGGTGTTGCGTTAGAGTAGATTGTGAGACAGGCTAGACAGATCATCCTCATCATCACCACTATCATCATCAGCAGCACCACCACCACTACTACCACCATCATGATCATCAACACCACTACCACCATCATTATCATCCTCATCATCACGAACTACCACCATAATCATCATCATCACCAGCACCACTACCACTACCATCACCACCACCATCATCATCATCATCATCCATAGCCTACCTCTTACCTCACCGATGAAGGAAATGAAGTAGGATCCAGATAACAAGAAAGAGACAGGAAAAGTCTAACCTAAAATCTACTTGCTTAAATGGGCCACACATTCATCCACTCACCACTCAAGCCCTCGGAAACCTAACTTAATCCTAGAGGCATAAACACTTAGAATTAGATGAAGTGCTGATGATATAAGTTAGTTGATTAGATTGGATACTGAAAATAGCTTGATTAATAGGTCTTGAAATGAGTTAGAGAATTGTAATGGGTTAGTATATTGACACTGGCTATGCACAATAAATGTTTGTATTTTTTTCTTTTTCTTGACTTAGGGCGATTTTATGAAAGAGAGAGAGAGAGAGAGAGAGAGAGAGAGAGAGAGAGAGTATGCATTTTACTTTCTTGCTAATTTCAGACGATTTTATTCAGCAGAGAGAGAGAGAGAGAGAGAGGTGGCATCTACACACAACCCTCAGCAAACCCCCTTAACCCTTTCAGTCTGGTGGCAATTTGGGGGTATTTACTTCTTGCTCAAACAGACGATTTTATTTAAGTTCAGGGGAGGGGGGGGATCTATATATACACCAACCCCTCCCCCAGTTCGAAAAGAGTCTGCTAAATTTAGTATATGACTCTGAAGATATATAGACAAAAAAAAAAAAAAGGAAGGAAGGAGGGAGGGAGGGAGGGAGGGAAGGAAGGGAAGGAAGGATGGAAGGATGAATGGAAGGAAGGAAGGAAGGAAAGCAGGGAGGGAGGGAGGGAGGGAAGGAAGGAAAGGAGTGAGGGAAGGAAGGAAGAAGGAAAGAAGGAAGAAGGAAGGGAAGAAAGTACCTCCCTGGCCTGAAGGGATGAAATGCTTTACTATGGCAGATTTTAATGATTTGATCTTTATTTTAACTTTTTCTTTTCAGTTTCTCATTTTCTTTCTTTCCTTCTTTCTTTTCTTTGCCTTATCGTTTTTCTTCTTTCATTTCCTCCTACCACTATCCAGTCTTATTCAAATTCGTTGTTTTATTTGCTGGTGCTTTGTGATGTGATGATGATGGTGTGTGTGTGTGTGTGTGTGTGTGTGTGTGTGTGTGTGTGTGTGTGTGTGTGTGTGTGTGTGTGTTTCAGCAGTTATTTCTTCCACCTACTTTCACTACAAACACTTCTTCCCCACGATGCACAAAATCGTCCGTAGGCAGCAAGAATAAGAAAAAGAGATACTGTTAATGGAGTCAGGTGGGTTTATTGACATCGACGCTTCAATCTCTCTCTCTCTCTCTCTCTCTCTCTCTCTCTCTCTCTCTCTTTTAAGGGGGTTTGGTATCTTATAAAGTGTATATGAATCTGTGGGACTAACTACTCTTAAGTAATTCTGACTAACTGAAACTAATATTTTTTTGGCCACACACACACACACACACACACACACACATAAAATAAGAGGTCTAGCAACAAACTCTCATCTCTTTTCTGTCCAACTCTCTAATGCAAGAGTTAACCGCTACTCCCAGTCCTTCATTTATGCAACAGGCCAATTCTGGAACTGTCTCCCTCTGTCTGTATTTCCTACTGCCTATGATCTCCGGTCTTTTCAAACGCAGTGTGTCCAGGCATCTCCAAATGAACGGATCTTGAATTTGGCTCTCTTTTGTATTGTTTGTTTGTTTTTTTCTTTGAAGGAAATGTTTTGCGGGCTCAGCCTTTGGTTCCTTCTTCCTTGCATAAACACACACACACACACACACACACACTGCCAGTACAAGACATCCACTTTCACACTTTCCCCAGATCCGAATACACACACACACACACACACACACACACTGCCAGTACAAGACATCCACTTCCACACTTTCTCCAGATCCTCGCACACACACACACACACACACACACACTGCCAGTACAAGACATCCACTTCCACACTTTCTCCAGATCCTCGCACACACACACACACACACACACACACACACACACTGCCAGTACAAGACATCCACTTCCACACTTTCTCCAGATCCTCGCACACACACACACACACACAGCCAGTACACCTCCACTTTCACCAGATCCGTACACACAGACACACACACACACAAGAGGTAAACAGTAATGCCCTAGGACTTATTGCTGGTCAGTCCACAAAACGGTAAACACCTCATTCTTACAACATACGGACGTGAATCAATTTTATGCGGTACTAAGACAACTTTCTCCAGTGACGAATCTTACGCAAATAAAAAAAAAAATAAGCGAGATATCGAGAGGTGTGTAATGTCGCGTTGAGCCACTGTAAACATTAACCCCATCCTAGCTCTCTCTCTCTCTCTCTCTCTCTCTCTCTCTCTCTCTCTCTCTCTCTCTCCTTAATGATAAAAATATACAGAAGCGAATCAATTTTAGGCATTAACTGTTTTTAAGTATTAACCCTGAATTTGGCTCTATAATTTTGTTTTCATTTTTTCTTGGAAGGAACTATCTTGAGGGCTTGTAGCTCTTGGTTCCTTCTTCCTTGCATTAACAAACACACATCTACACACACACACACAGACACAGACACACACACACACACTCTCTCTCTCAGTACAACATCTCCACTTTCACACTTTTCCAGATTCGTACACACACACACACACACACACACACAATCAGTACAACATCTCCACTTTCGCACTTTTCCAGATTCGTACACACACACACACACACACACAATCAGTACATCTCCACTTTCACACTTTTCCAGATTCGTACACACACACACACACACACACACACACACACAAGCACCACTTAACCTAACCTAGATCCGTGTCATCCGAGCCAGACCGAGACCAGTTTCCAATCTTACCGTAAGTCGTTGGCAGAATCCGCCTTGAATGATCTTAAATGTGTTAACGCGAGACGGACCCACTTCCATCCCTCCGACAGGCCGAAGCAGAACCATAATCAACCAGCAAAAACAGCAGCATACCGCCTATAATTATAATGCATCACCGAGAAACACAGTCGCTTTTTAATGACTGAATATGCAAACTGCTCGCACACGCACACACACTTGAGACATCACAGTATCTCGCTTACGTAGAGTTTGCGGAAGTAACACCACGGAAGAGAGTTGATCTAGAACTGTGCGACAAACTGGTTCACACTCTTATAACTAAGGAATCTGGTGTTATGGCTTTGTAAACATTATCCGAATAGGAATGAATGGGAGGGATGAACGAAAAAACGCTACACGGAGACATTGTACACACACACACACACACACACACACACACACACACACACACTGCGACATTGTTCAGAAGTGAGGGAATGAGATACACTTACACACAGGACGTCTCTTTTCCTCACTTCTGTACACGCTCTCTCTCTAAGGATAGACCCCCTGTAGGCTCCCAGAGAAATGTACTTAAGCTCTTTCCTCTTTTTCCCTATCCATTCGTAACCTCTTCCCTCTTTTCCCCTATCCATCCTTAACCTCTTTCCTCTTTTTTCCCTGTCCATTCTCAACCTCTTTCCTCTCTTTCCCTATCCATCCTTAACCTCATTCCTCTTTTTCTCTATCCATCCTTAACCTCTTTCCTCTTTTTTCCGTCCATTCTCAACCTCTTTCCACCTCTTTACCTGTCCATCCTTAACCTCTTTCCTCTCTTTACCTGTCCATTCTTAACCTCTCCCCTTTTTCTCTGTCCATTCTTAACCTCTTTCCTCTCTTTACCTATCCATCTTTAACCTCTTTCCTCGTTTTACCTGTCCATTCTCAACCTCTTTCCTCTCTTTCCCTGTCCATCCTTAACCTCATTCCTCTTTTCTCTATCCATCCTTAACCTCTTTCCTCTTTTTTCCGTCCATTCTCAACCTCTTTCCTCTTTTTACCTGTCCATTCTTAACCTCTCCTCTCTTTTCCCTGTCCATTCTTAACCTCCTTCCTCTTTTTCCGTCCATCCTTAACCTCTTTCCTCTTTTTCCCCTATCCATTCGTTGCTTTCCTCTTTATCCCTATCCATCCTTAACCTCTTTCCTCTCTTTACCTGTCCATTCTTAACCTCTTTCCTCTCTTTACCTGTCCATTCTTAACCTCTTTCCTCTCTTTACCTGTCCATTCTTAACCTCTTTCCTCTCTTTACCTGTCCATCCTTAACCTCTTTCCTCTTTTTTCCCTGTCCATCCTTAACCTCTTTCCTCTCTTTCTCTATCCATCCTTAACCTCCTTCCTCTTTTTCCCTGTCCATTCTCAACCTCTTTCCTCTTTTTCCCTATCCATTCGTTGCTTTCCTCTTTTCCCCTATCCATCCTTAACCTTTTTCCTCTCTTCCCCTATCCATCCTTAATCCCCTTCCTCTTTTCCCCTCCCATCCATTCCTATCCATAGTCAAATTCCACCCAACATTATCCGAAGTTACCCTTTAAGCATCATTTTCTCTGAACAGCTGACTACCGAGAAACTCCACAACAAGGGGTACTGAGACAAATATATTCATTCCCGGAAGTTGGTCCACACCTGTATAGGGGCCAAGGTGTTCTATTATTTCCGGGTAAAATTATTCGTTGGGCAAAATACAGTGGGATACAACGATGAAATACAGTAAATACGACAAAGCGAAATACAACGACCAAATACAGTGGAATACAACGACATACAGTGGAATACAACGACCAAATACAGTGGAATACAACGACATACAGTGGAATACAACGACATACAGTGGAATACAACGACAGAATACAGTGGAATACGACAGAATAGTGGAATACAACGACAGAATACAGTGGAATACAACGACAAAATACAGTGGAATACAATGACAAAATACAGTGGAATACAATGACAAAATACAATGGAATACAACGACAATACAATGGAATACAACGACATACAGTGGAATACAACGACATGCAGTGGAATACAACGACCAAATACAGTGGAATACAACGACCAAATACAGTGGAATACAACGACCAAATACAGTGGAATACAACGACAGGCAGTGGAATACAACGACCAAATACAGTGGAATACAACGACCAAATACAGTGGAATACAACGACCAAATACAGTGGAATACAACGACCAAATACAGTGGAATACAACGATAATACAATGGAATACAACGACAATACAATGGAATACAACGACAATACAATGGAATACAACGACAATACAATGGAATACAACGACAATACAATGGAATACAACCATAAAATACACTGTAAGACAACGATAAAATACACCGGAATACAACGACATACAGTGGAATACAACGACATACAGTGGAATACAACAACATACAGTGGAATACAACGACATACAGTGGAATACAACGACAGAATAGTGGAATACAACGACAGAATACAGTGGAATACAACGACATAATACAGTGGAATACAACGACAGAATACAGTGGAATACAACGACAAAATACAGTGGAATACAACGACAGAATACAGTGGAATACAACGACAAAATACAGTGGAATACAACGACAAGATACAATGGAATACAACCATAAAATACAGCGGAATACGACAAAATACAGTGGAATACAACAAAATACAGAGGAATACAACAACAAAATACAGAGGAATACAACGACAAAATACATTGGACTACAGATAATAGCAAAATACAAATATAATACTTTTAATATGAAACTGAAATGACATCAACACACAGGCTTTACCGTCTCCAGTCAACCATCTATCAATCTATCTATCTGCTGTTCTCTATCAATCAGTCAACCAGTCAGTCTATCTATCAATCTACCGCCTGTCAACAAATGTCAGTCTATCTATCAATCTACCGTCTATCTATCAATCACTGTTTACCTATCTATCCATCGTCTATATTGATCAGTCAACCAATGTCAGTCTATCAATCTATCTATCGTGTCAACAAATGTCAATCTATCTATCGTCTGTCAACAAACGTCAATCTATATATTGTCTATCAGTCAAATGTCAGTCTATCAATAAATCTAGTCTCTATCAATCAGTCAGTCTATCTATCTATCGTCAACATCAGTCAATCAGTGTCAATCTATCTAGTGTTCTCTCTCCTGTCTATCCATTCATCTATCTATCCCGTGAATGAAGGCCAAAAAGACCCAAGCCCAATGTCCTCCCTACTCAATATTGACCTCTCCACAAGCCATCCTCCCTCATATACTGCGAAATAAATAAATAAGAAAACGTACAGCCAAGGATTCCGGTGTCTTAAATGAGGAGTGAATGAATGCGTGGCCCTTTTTATTTTTTTTATTTTTTTTTTTAACTGATTTTGGTTCCTGCCCACTTTATATGTAAATGCGACACTAGTTACGATGAACTGATGGAAGGTGATTTCTGTGTGTGTGTGTGTGTGTGTGTGTGTGTGTGTGTGTGTGTGTGTGTGTTTCCTTTCTTCCTATCCACTCCGCTTAAGAGGAGAAAATGGATATCTGATGATGATGACGATTGGCAGCTGCAACCATTATTATTATTATTATTATTATCATTAATATTATTATTATTATTACTACTACTACTACTATAAGTTATTACCCGGTTTTACAACAAATTATATTATTATTACAGTTATTATTACGCTCTCATTAATAAGTTAAAATTACCATCATTAATTCATGTTTTCCTGTAATATTAGTTACTGTAATTACACTCATTTCTTTATTTCTTTTCTTTCCTCCACCCTGCAAGCGAGGTGTACATGAGAGGGTGTGGAAGTGAGGTGAAAATGAGTGGCTAACTGGACGATGACAAGAAAGGTGGAGGTTGCACTACCCCTCACCATCCTACCTTCACCCCCTCCCCACTCCCACTCCATACCACAAAGTCTCGCAAAAAGGTAAACTAAATCGCTATATTAAAAAGATTCGTATTGATTTCCATATTTATCCGAAACTGTAGATGGTCAATTACAAGTGGAATGTTCAGTAAAAGACAGGTTAGAGATTGAAGTCTCTCTCTCTCTCTCTCTCTCTCTCTCTCTCTCTCTCTCACACACACACACACACACACACACACACACACACACACAACGTTACAGAAAAATAAAGACTTCAAGCTCTTACCTCTCTCTATCATATGTATCATTATCAAACAACCAGTATGCAAAATTATACCTTTCAGATTCTTCATTTTACATTCATACATCAAATTCTATGATTTTAAAACTTATAAAAATCTTGCTTTTTACTTAAGGATTTTTACTTAGCTTCTTATACAAAGGTTAAGAAATTGCTAGCTAATAAATCTACCTCACATAACTATCGGTATAATCACTGTCAAAAATCCTAAATTACCCTTTTTCTTCCAGTGAACTCATGCCATTACAATGCGTGACATCCACTCCTTACACAGATAGATAGCCAGATAGATAATTTATTGACCACATCTACATCAATAATAAAACATTCAATCAGTAAAATATTCCCAGTACACATTCTCAGGATTTTGTTGCAGCCCCACTATTATTATTATTATTATTATTATTATTATTATTATTATTATTCATTTATTTACCAATCTATTTATCTATTTATTTATCTATCAATCTATTTATCTATTTATTTATTCATCTATCAATCTATTTATCTATCAATCTATTTAACTATTTATTTATTCATCTATCAATCTATTTATTTATTCATCTATCAATCTACTTATCTTTATCTATCAATCTATTTATCTATTTATTTATTCATCTATCAATCCACTTTATCTATCAATCTATTTACTCATCTATCAATCCACCTATCTATTTATCTATCAATCTATTTATCTATCTATTTATTCATCTATAGTCCACCTATCTATTTATCTATTTATTTATTCATCTATCAATTCACCTATCTATTTATCTATCAATCTATTTATTCATCTATCAATCCACTTATCTATTTGGTTATTCATCTATCAATCCACTTACCTATTAATCTATTTATCTATTTATTCATCTATCAATCCACTTATCTATTTATCAATCAATCTACTCGTATTTATTATTTTAAACACTTGTCCTCCTCCTTTCATGTCACTGCAGATGTCTGACACAAACACCCCCTTCCACTCCGCAATCCACATCACTCACCATTGCCCTCCGTATCAAGGTACTGTCCACCACTTTTCTTCCTTGATCCTTGAGAAGCTTCGCAACACCTCTCCCTTACCGATTAACTCCGCACATCACACTCCCCTATCCTCTTGTGTGATGCAAAGTATGGTGATGTTAAAACGATTGAGAACATACAAAAGGATAGGCAATAAGCTAAATAAATCGGTAAGGAAGAGGGACTACGGTGCTTCTAGCGGTAATTAGAATATAACCAGTAACTGCAATAGTCTGAGTTGGGAGGAGGGCAGTAAATTTGCGGGGACAGGGCGACACGGGGGTGATTTGTTTGTGGCCACCCCTTACGGGATTAAGGCGTCTGGCAATAGACAAACAGATTTGCAATAGTCTTTCCTCGACGATATTTAAACGAGACAAGGTGTACACAGCAACAAACTCTCATCCCTTTTCTGTCCAACTCTCTAATGCAAGAGTTAACCGTTACTCGTAGCCCTTCATTTATGCAACAGGTCAACTCTGGAACTGTCTCCCTCTGTCTCTATTTCCTACTTCCTATGATCTCCAGTCTTTCAAACGGAGTGTGTCCAAGCATCTCGAAATGAATGGATCTTGAACTTGGCTCCCTTTTGTATCATATTTTTTTTCTTGGAAGCAATGGTTTGCGGGCTCCTGGCCTTTGGTTCCTTCTTCCTTGCATACAAAAAATAAATCGGTGGGGATGAGGTGCTACGAATATAACCAGTATCAACAATATCGTAAGACTTTTTCCTCGACATCTTTACACTCACTTCCATCACCTTTACTTTTACGCCGAAGAATAGTTCACGTACATATCAATTTGTCTGTGATTCTAATTTAATAAAGAAAGATTCCCACATTTTAATAAGGCAAGATTCTCGTATTTTAATAAGGCAAGATTCCCACATTTTAATAAGCAAGATTCTCGTATTTTAATAAAGCAAGATTCCCACATTTTAATAAGCAAGATTCTCGTATTTTAATAAGGCAAGATTCCCACATTTTAATATGCAAGATTCCCACATTTTAATAAGCAAGATTCTTGTATTTTAATAAGCAAGATTCTCGTATTTTAATAAGCAAGATTCCCACATTTCAATAAGCAAGATTCTCGTATTTTAATAAGCAAGATTCCCACATTTTAATAAGCAAGATTCTCGTATTTTAATAAGCAAGATTTTCGCATTTTAATAAAGCAAGATTCTCGTATTTTAATAAGCAAGATTCCCACATTTCAATAAGCAAGATTCTCGTATTTTAATAAGGCAAGATTCTCGTATTTTAATAAGCAAGATTTTCGCATTTTAATAAAGCAAGATTCTCGTATTTTAATAAGCAAGATTCCCACATTTCAATAAGCAAGATTCTCGTATTTTAATAAGGCAAGATTCCCACATTTTAATAAGCAAGATTCTCGTATTTTAATAAAGCAAGATTCTCGTATTTTAATAGGGCAAGATGCCCACATTTTAATAAGCAAGATTCTCGTATTCTAATAAGGCAAGATTCCCACATAAGCAAGATTCTCGTATTTTAATAAAGCAAGATTCTCATATTTTAATCATTAGGTTATCATTACCTCTTTGGAATTTTTTACGGTTTTTATTCCAAACCTATGAAGCGAGATTCCAACTAATTAAGTGATACTACAACTGGTGAGGCAACTAATGAAGCAAAATTCCAACTCTCTCTTAAGTCGACTAGTTTTGAAGATTCTCTCTCTCTCTCTCTCTCTCTCTCTCTCTCTCTCTCTCTCTCTCTCACACACACACACACACACACACACACACACACACACACACACACACACAATTTAGGGGTTCCACACTAAGGAACCGAAATTCCTATAGGATACGTTTAAATAATAGTTCTTTACCACTGCCGCAAGATTCAGAGGGTTCAGACAAGGATTCGAGACGGATTGAAAACATTGAGACACTCCAACCATTTCATAATTACTCCACTCCACTAATCTTGGCCTAAAATTGCCATCTCACCTTCTTCAATGCTGAGGTAGAACAAATGATTAGAATACGATGCCAGTCACGAAGAAGTGCTATGGATACGGAGATTCGTATTGTCTTAATCAGCCACTAAGCTACTTGAAATCAGCTAGCCCAAAAAAGGACGATAATTCTTAAAAGGATGGGATGGAGGGATGGAGTGGAGAGGTATATGAGAGAGGGGGTGTGTGTGCTGGGAGCAGGGGAGTGAATTGGCGGAGGACAGGGCGACATGGAGGCGATTTGTTTGTGGCAACCCCTTACGGGAGATAATATATAAGGAGCCAAAATAACACTCGATTTTGACAGGGTATGATAATTGAATGATATAATGGGCCGATAATCCATCCCAGTTGATCTAATTAGTATTGTTTTTAATTAATTAGGTTAGTGAGATGCTGATTTCTTTAGTAGGATTTCCCTCCATGATAAGTTCACGTTGGAAATTAAAGAAAGAAGGAAAGAAAGAGAAAATGAAAGACAAAAAGGCACGAAAGAAAACAAAGTAATAAAAGACAGACGAAAAGAATGAAAAAATGAGAGAGAGAGAGAGAGAGAGAGAGAGAGAGAGAGAGAGTGTGTGTGTGTGTGTGTGTGTGTGTAAAAAACTGGATTACCTACAACTTCCTAGGCATCGCTTAGTCTCGTGAACGGGCTTATGCTGTGTGTCCAGAACCAGAAAATAAGAGGATACAGTGAAAAGAAATATAGATAGATATACAGATAGATAAAGATAGACAGATGGATGAATAGATGCATGTAAAGAAGTAAATAAAGACACATACATAGACAGACACAGAATGATTGCTGATAAAGACTTACTGTGAGAAAGAAGCAAAATGATTGAAAGTTCAGTACGGAGAGAGAGAGAGAGAAAGAGAAAGAGAAAGAGAAAGAGAGAGAGAGAGAGAGAGAGAGAGAGAGAGAGAGAGAGAGAGTTATGGTTGAAAATATCCGTCTTCCTCATTTGACTTTTGCCTATTCTCATTAATTTAGAACTCTCTCTCTCTCTCTCTCTCTCTCTCTCTCTCTCTCTCTCTCTCTCTCTCTCTCTCTCTCTCTCTCTCTCAGACGGACTTGGAGGGTTTCGTGGGTAATCTTGCTGCTAGTCACAAGTATGGTCGATAATGGAGAGAGAGAGAGAGAGAGAGAGAGAGAGAATCATAATGAAAAAGATCGATGTTATAAAATAAAGCCACCAGATCAAGAGAGAGAGAGAGAGAGAAATGAGCCACTTCAGATCAAGGAAGTCGTTTGTATTACGTTATTTCTGTCCAGATGATTTTATTCAGCTTTACGACCTGGACGTGTTAGTACAGCTGTCATAAAATCGTCTGGGGATAGCAAGCAGGTCATGAAAAAATCGTCTGGGGATAAAAATAATAAAATCGCCTGGAGTTATAAAATCGTCTAGGGTTAAATATAATAAAATCGCCTGGGGTTATGAATAAAATCGTCCAGGGTTAAATATAATAAAATCGCCTGGGGTTATGAATAAAATCGCCGGGGGTTATAAATAAAATCGTCTGGGGTTACGAATAAAATCGTCTAGGGTTAAATATAAAATCGCCTGGGATTATAAAATCGTCTGGTGCTAAAAATGATTAAAATCGTCTGGGGATGGCAAGCATGAAATGAAATACGAGTTAATTCTTGTTAAAAATAATAAATCGTCTGGGGTTAGAGTGAATAAAATCGTCTGGAAATAGCAACCTAAAATGAATATAAAATCGTCTGGGGTTAAAAAATGAATAAAATCGTCGCAAATAGTAATATAAAATGAAAAATGAATAAAATCGTCCGGAGCTGAAAATGAATAAGTTCGTCTGGGGTTAATAATGAATAATAAAATCGTCTGGAGCTAAAAATGAATAAAATCGTCTGGAGCTAAAAATGAATAACAAAATCGTCCGGGGAAGCAGGGGTAAAATTTAAAACTGACAAAAAAAGTGCATTCAGTTTTGTCATACAGCAAAGTGCCCTACCCGATGATACCCACACATGTAATTAATTAACCCTGGCAGTAGGTGGCTGGTTGTTCCACGCCACACACCGCCATGTAAGAGGGAACAACTGTGTGATGTTATATACCTGAAGTTATATCTAAATCTGTCCAGGTATGTGGGTTACAGTGCGGACACGATTTGGCGGACGGACGGACTGACGGAAGCGCGCAAACCTTACTCCCCGACCGGTTTCATCGTCAGGGGACTAATAATCTGGAGACAGCAAACATACAATAAAAACAATAAATGAATAATGAAATAGTCTGTGGATACCAAGCACGAAAAAAAATATATATATGATCGTCTAGAGACTGTCCGCTAAAAATAATAATAATAATAATAATATAATAACAATAACAATAATAATAATAATAATATAATAATAATAATAATAATAATAATAATAATAATAATAATAATAATAATAAACTAGTCTGAAGATAGCAATTTAAAAAAATGAAAACAGTTCTATGAATGGCAAACATCAATTTAAAAATAATAATGACAACAGTTTAAAGGGACGGGGAATAATAAACTCTACGGATTCTATTTCCCACATTTCAAAGCTCAAGCTCTCCTCTATCAGTGCTTCAGTCGCTATTGTCTGATGGTTTCATTTATGTTAAGGTAAACTTCCATGGAGAGAACAGGTCACTGGGGGTATTTATTAACCTCTAGTATTAAAAATAGCTCCAGAGCGAATAAAGTCGCATGGAAAATACTACTACTACTACTACTACTAATAATAATAATAATAATAAGAAGAAGAAGAAGAAGAAGAAGAATGATCATAAATAGGTTAAAGACCCTGCCAATTTCACCCTTTCAGTCTAACTACGATATTCTTAACCTGACTCCTGCTTCTGGACGATTTTACTAATTTTTTGTGGTTTTTCAATAATTACAGACCAAAATTCCTTCATTACACTCCTTCTACCTAAACTTGGCCCAGATTTTCCTTTTCAAAGTATTTCACGTGGCTCAGTGGGCGAAAGGGACAGTACTACGGCCCTACATCCTCTCCACAGCACTTCTTCGTGACTAACATTATATTTGTTAATTTACTGTTCAACGGCTCTACATCCTTTCCAAAGCACTTCTTCATGACTAGCATTATATTTCAGTGTTACTAGTTTCTACGGCTCTACTGTACATCCTTTCCATAGCACTTCTTCATGACTAGCATTATATTTCAGTGTTACTAGTTTCTACGGCTCTACATCCTTTTCATAGCACTTCTTCGTGACTAGCATTATATTTCAGTGTCAATTTATTTTAACAACTCAGCATTCGAGGGTGAGGATGTAGCCTGAGAGACTAACGAGTATAATGTATGAAACAGAGGGGAGGGGAGAGGAAGGGGGAGACCAAGGATGAGATGGAGCGATGGAGTGGAGAGGTACATGAGTGAGGAGGGTGTGAGTTAGGGGGAGGGCAGCGTAATGGCAATGGACAGTGTGACACGGAGGCGATTTGTCTGTGGCCACCCCTTACGGGATTAAGGCATCTGGATATAGACAACAGACAGACAGAGATGGCAGGGAGGTATATAAGAGAGGGATGTGAGTTTGGTGGAGGGCAACGAAATGGCAGGATAAAGGGCGACACGGAGGCGATTTGTTTGTGGCCACCCCTTACGGGATTAAGGCGTCAGGCTATAAATACATAGATATAGATGGCAATTTCAGGCAAGGTTAGTATGAAAAGCAGTATAAAGGTTTCAGTAAGTTTTTCCCAAATTGAAGTAGAGTCAAGTGTTTGCAATAAAAAGAAAATGTGTACTTGGGCTGAAAGGGTTAAGGAACTTACTGATGTCACTTTATACTTCTATGTACTATAATTAAAATGTAATGAGAGAGAGAGAGAGAGAGAGAGAGAGAGAGAGAGAGAAACTGTTAGAAAATATTAGTCACATTAGAGAGAGAGAGAGAGAGAGAGAGAAACTTAGAAAATATTAGTCACGTCATTCTCTTCTTTTTTTCCTATTCTCATTTATTAGTATTCTCTCTCTCTCTCTCTCTCTCTCTCTCTCTCTCTCTCTCTCTCTCTCTCTCTCTCTCTCTCTCTCCTCCCACACTCGTTCCTCCTACACAAGCTCGCTCTCCCACGCACTTTGTCCTCTCTCCCTCCCACGCACAATCTCTCTCTCTCTCTCTCTCTCTCTCTCTCTCGTGTCACCTCCCCTTCTTATGCTGTTTAAGTGGCTTTTCCATAGGGCTTCATCCCATTTTACCCCCTCCCCTTCTCTCTCTCTCTCTCTCTCTCTCTCTCTCTCTCTCTCTCTCTCTCTATGTACTCAACGAATCTATGCATCCATCTATCCATACATCTATCTATTTACCTCTATGTACCTTTCTATCTATCTGCATTCCTTATGACCCTCATCTTTACATCTTTCCCAATAACCATCCTTTCACATTTCTTCTCAATATCATTCAGTTCATTTACCATTTAATTACGAAATCATTTACTTTTCTTGCTACCTCCAGACGATTTTATTCAGCTGAGAAGAAACCTGCAGCGCTAAATGGGTCGATGAAGGCTGTATCAAACCCCTCCAGTTCCAGAAAGTCTCCCAGAAGCCGAATAAAATCGTCTGAATAAAGAATAAAGACTGAAGAAGGGTAAATGAATCTTAGTAATCTCCCTAGCACCTCTTCCTTTACGATTTATTTTTGGATATGGGTGGTTATTATCCTTTCGAAAATTTTTCCACAGTATGGCGATAAAGCATGAATTTATGTAACTCAGAATTGGATAGTAAGGTGTAATAAGTGAAATAAATTGCTTAGGAAAAGGTGTTACGGAGCTTCCATAATCAACGAGAATACGGAACCTGAACACCTCCTTTGTCTTCCGTTTCACTATCTTCCTTGTTTATTATATTTTCTTTAACTTCCTTCCTTCCTCTCGTCCTTGCTTCTTCCATTCCTCCTCTTCAGTTCCCTATCTGTCGTACTTATCTTTCTTCCTTCTCTCCCTTCCTCCCTCCTTCCTTATCTCCCTTCTTCCTGTCATCCTTACGTCTTATAATCCTTTTTCTTCCTCACTTCCATACCTTCCTATTTTTCTTCTTCCTTGTTTCCTCTCACCTCTGCTTTTCCGTTCCACCTTCCTCTTCAGTTCTCTGCCTACTTTGTCTGTCCTTATCTTCCTTCTGTCCTATCATCCTTACTTCTGCCACTCCTCTTTCTTCTTCAGTTCCATGCCTTCCTATCTTCTTTCTCTTTCTTCCTTCCTCTTATCTCTGCTTCTTCCACTCCTTCCTCTTTAGTTTCCTCTCTTCCTTCTTTATCTATCTTCATTTTCCCTCTTTCCTCTCTCTCTCTCTCTCTCTTTTTTTTTTTTTTAATGTGATCAACTCTGGGTATAGGCTTCACAGCCTGCTTTCAAGGCCCAGTAGTCCTCCTACATACCATACACCTCTACATGTCATCACTTCGGCGCTAACACCCACCGTCCCTACCGAATACATGCTAGGGCTGTCTCATACAGGACTGGTGTATTGGTATTAGCGGGGGTATTTTTACGACATGTCGGCGGGTCTTTCGGTAGATCAGTAAAGCCTGATATTTTATGAAATTCAAATCCTTAAACTGTTCCCTGCCCCAGCGGGATTTGAACCCGGGTCCGTTAGGACTGCAGGCCACCTCTCTACCGATTTACTACTTCTTCCCCTCCTTTCTCTTCAGTTCTCTATCGTCTTTATTTATATCCTTTACCTTCCCTCCTTCCTTCCATCTTTCCTTCTTGCACTCTTTAATTCTCTATCAGCCATATTTATCAACCTTTTTATCTGTCCTTCTTCCACTCTCTTTCCTTCGTTAGGTCCCTATTAACTCCTTTACCTTCTCTCCTTCCTTCCATCTTTCCCTCTTTCACTCCTTTAATTCCCTGTCACCCATACTTATCAACCCTCTTTTCCTTCCTTCCTCTCATCTCTCCATCTTCCACTCCTTCAGTTCCCTATTACCTCATTTACTTTCCCTTCTCTCTTCCGCCTTTCTTTCTTCCACTCCTCTTCTTTAGTACCCTGTTACCTCCTTTACTTTCCTTCCTTCCTTCGGCCTTTCTTTCTTCCACTCCTCTTCTTTAGTACCCTGTTACCTCCTTTACTTTCCTTCCTTCCTTCGGCCTTTCTTTCTTCCACTCCTCCTTCTTTAGTTGCCAATCATTCTTATTTACCTATCTCCTTTATCTTCCCTCCTTCCTTCCATCTTTCCTTCCTCCACCAATTCTTCTTTACTTTCCTAACATCTCCAATGCTTTCCCTCCTTCCTTCCATCTTTCCTTCCTCCACCAATTCTTCTTTACTTTCCTAACATCTCCAATGCTTTCCCTCCATCCTTCCATCTTTATCTCTTCCACCAATTCTTCTTCTTTACTTCCCTAACATCATCACTGCCTTCCCTCCATCCTTCCATCTTCCACTCCTTCTTTAGTTTCCCATCATTCGTTCTTAGCTTCCTTTACCCTCTGTCCTCTAACCACCTTGCTTCCAGTCCATAGCAGACTAAACCTACCCTATCTAGGCTAATGTCAACAGCTGAATTAAATTATATATCTGGCAACAGTTATTTTCTTTACATTTTATTTGGTAAAAACTTAGCTCGTGGGATATTAATGTGAGGGTGGGGGGATTGTGTGTGTGTGTGTGTGTGTGTGTGTGTGTGTGTGTGTGTGTGTGTGTGTGTGTGTGTGTGTGTGTGTGTGTGTGTGTGTGTGTGTAAAATATCTGGCAACAATTTTTTTATTTACATCTTTCTGTTAACTTATATTGTAGGATCTGTGTGTGTGTGTGTGTGTGTGTGTGTGTGTGTGTGTGTGTGTGTGTGTGTGTGTGTGTTTAATTGGAGGTCAAATTGTCTTCATTAACTGTTTACCTACTTCTGCCCTAAGTCGGAAAAAAATAATCGTCAGGGTTTAGCAAGACCAGATTAAGTAGGATAAGGTGATAACAATCGTAGGAGAGAATCATAAACAAATAAATGAATAAATAAAATAAAAAAGGGAAGTAATTGTAGGAGAGGCTGCCTATGATGGACCAAATTTTTTATACCTGGGGACTTTCTACCTTTAAATCCCCCCTATGCTGAGTAAAATCGTCAGGGGTAGAGAAAGCAGAATCGTTGAGGAATGAGGAGGAAGAAATGGGGAAGGATGGGGAAAGGAGAGCTACAAAGGAGAGGAATGGGGGGTGAGAGGGGACGAATGAGGAATGGGAGTGTATGGGGAGAGGAGATTGATATGGGTTATAAGTAGGGTGGATTAGGGAAGGAATTATGGTGAAAGAGGGATGGAGATAAAGGGGACATGGGGGACGAGTATAAACAGAGGAGCAATGGAGGAAGGGAATAATAAAGAGGAGAATCTATCTACCTATCTATTACCAAACGCGCCGATCCCGTAAGGGGTGGGCACAAACAAATCGCCTCCATGCCGCCCTGTCCCCACCAGTTCACTGCCCTCCCCCCAGATCAAACCCCACCCTCTCATATACATCTCCACTTCATCCCTCCATCTAATCTTCGGCCTCCCCCCCCCCTCCACCTCACTCACATACTCTCTCCTCATTAGTCTCTCGCTCTCCATCCTCTCCACGTGGCCAAACCACCTGAGTATTTTTCCTAACGCTTTCTATCACATCCACACCACAAAGCTCCTTCACTTCCTCATTTGTCAGTCCGTGTCCCCATGGAACCTCACATGCTCCTCTCAAATAACTCATTTCCACTGCTCTCACTCTTGACCTGTGTCCTTCCAACAACGTCCATGCTTCACTTCCATAAGTTAGAGTTGGTATCACAATATTAACACGCAGCGACTTTTTTACTTCTATCTCACTTCCCTATTTCTTATCACTGCTTTCAAAGAACCAGCAATCTTTCTTCCTTGCTGTACCCTTCCAAGCACTTCATCCTCCCAACTTCCATCCTTCCTCATCACACTATCCAAGCACTTAAACGCACTCACATTTTCTACTTCCTCCTCAACCAACCTCACTGTACATTCACTGACTTCATTTCTCTCGAAGACCATAACTTTACTCTTCCCTACATTCACCTTTTAATTCCGTTTGTTACACTCTCCCAAATTCATCCACCAAGCACTGCAGTTCCCCTTCCTCTTCATTTAACAATACAGTATCATCCGCAAACAACAATACAGGGAGTTTCCAAACGCTGCCCTCTCTCATTAGGGCCACTCCAACATCCACTGCTCTACCTTCTATATCTTTTACAACCCCATCCATATACAGATTGAGCAACCATGGAGACATGATACATCCCTGTTTCAATCCAACATTCAGACAGAAAAATTCACTCATCTCACTATTCACACGCACTGCAGCCCTGGCCCCCTCTTACATACTCTTCACGGCATTCAACAACTTCCCATGTACTCCAGTTATTCTTTACTTACTCCATATTTTACTCCATATACTCTTAATATTTTCCACGATCCTTGTCTATTCACTGTTATATGCCTTCTCCAAACCCATGAGAGCCGCATATTTTTTTCCCTTCTCTAGAAACTTTTCCACAAAAGACCTAGGGATGGATATCTGATCTACACAACCTCTTCCCTTCCTAAAACCTCCGTGTTCTTCTCCAACTAATTCCTCTGTTATTTCCCCACCTCTGTCAATAAGTATTCTACCATATACTTTGAAAATTACACCTAGAAGACAAATGCCTCTATGATTACCACACACTTCGAGGGGAGGAAATATAAGGAGAGTGAGAGAGAGAGAGAGAGAGAGAGAGAGAGAGAGAGAGAGAGAGAATGGGGAGGAGATTGATATGAGGTTAAGGAATGGAGGGGAAGGGGAGACGGAGAGGGGAAATCGGGGTGTTGTGGGGTATATGGAGGGGGCTGAGGTTCTGTCGGAGGTGGGGTACAGTTAAGCATGGGGGATGGGGTGGGATGGGTGGGGAGGGTGGGGATGGGCGTATGGGTAAGGTTTCTCTGATCGATAGTCCCCACCCGTTCTTGCAGCTTAAGTCTTGTGGGTGTGGGTGTTGGTAGGGTGTGGGTGTGGGTGTTTAGGCTGTGGGTGTGGATGTTGTTAGGCTGTGGATGCGAGTGTTGGTAGGGTGCGAGGGTGTGGGTATGGGTGTCGGAAATGTGTGGATGTTGGTAGGGTGTGGGCGTGGGTGATGGTAGGGTGTGGGTGTTGGTAGGGTGTGGGTGTCGGAGCTGCTACGGTGTGGGTGTGGGTGTTGGTAAGGTGTGGGTGTGGGTGTTTTTATATTTTCCCGCAAATTGTTCTCTCCAAGAAAAGGGGGTGTTGGTAGGATGTGGGTGTGGCGTGCGTGTGAGTATTGGGTGGGGTGTGAGTAGGGTGTGGGTAGGTGCAGATGTGGGTGTTATGTGGATGTGGGTATGAATGGGGTAAGGTTTATATGTGGACGACAGTGTGGAAGTGGATATGGAGGGTTAGTATTTGGGGTATGGTTTATGTGTGGCTGGGAGTGTGGGTGTGGGTATGGAAGGTTAGTATACCAGTGGATATACAGACATATACCGGTATACGCAAACAGATATCTAGACGACAAATGAAGAGACAGACTAGACAGATAGTTGTAGACAGAATGACAGACTGAAAGTCTTGACAGATACCGGTAACTGTAGACACAGAAAGTGACAGATGGGAGACAGATTAAACAGATAATTTTAGACAAACAGATAGATGGAGATACAGCCTGGATCAGGGGTGGGGAACGTCCGGCCTCCGGGCCGTATAAGGCCCGCAAGACCATTTGATCAGGCCTGGGAGGCAATTCATAAATGCAATTTCATAAACTCATGAACGAATATATATATATATATATATATATATATATATATATATATATATATATATATATATATATATATATATATATATATTATGTACTGGGCTACAGTTGATTTTAAGTTGATAATTTTGTACGGCCCGCAAATGATATTAAAAATATCCTACCGGCCGTTAATACGAGAAAGGTTCCTCACCCCTGGCCTGGATAGATAACTGCAGATAAAGACAGCCTGGATCAATAAATGCAGACGAATAGATAGAGACAGCCTAGACAGATAGTGTAGACAGACAGACAGATGAAGGGATAACATCGATAAACACACGTCATTCACTTATACCTTCAGTCAACCGCAGCTCAAATCTCTTACCGACTTACTGATTTTTTAAATAAAGGAGAAGTTTCATTATTATTTTTTCTTACAGACAAAGCTATGGTTATCTAGTCCCCCATTACATTTTTTTGGCGTAGGGTTCCGAGGCTAGACTAACAGCGTAGAATATAACTATAATTACGAATTTTTCTATTTAATGTTTCCTGACTACAGACGACTTCCTTCAGTTTGGTGGACACTACGAACGGGAAGATTTGCCTTAATATAAAATTTATTTAACCCTTAATTATGAAAATTTCCTAACTAGTAGTAGTAGTAGTAGGAGCGTTGTGGTGTTGATGTGGATGTGATAGGAAGCGTTATGAGGAACACACTGAGGTGGTTTGGCCATGTGGAGAGGATGGAGGGTGAAAGACTGACGAAGAGTGTGTATGTGAGTGAGGTGGAGGGGGAAAGAGGGAGGGGGAGGCCGAGGATGAGATGGAGGGATGGGGTGGAGAGGTATATGAGAGAGGGGGGTGTGAGTTGGGAGCAGGGCAGTGAAATGGCGGGGGACAAGGCGACTTGGAGGCGATTTGTTTGTGGCCACCCCAAAAGGGATTGAGGCGTCTGGCAACAGATAGATAGATAGATAGTAGTAGTAGTGGTGGTGGTGGTGGTGGTAGTAGTAGTAGTAGTAGTAGTAGTGGAAATAATAATAATAATAATAATAATAATAATAATATACAGTATAATAATCATCATCATCCGAACCTCCTTTCCTACCCTATAGTAGGGCAGGGTGAGGAGTAGCCATGTCCAGACAGCCCAAATTTGACCAATCCAATGGGCCACGCTTCCATTCACTCATCATTCAAGCTCCCGGAATCCTGGCTCTATCGGATACGCCAAAAACATTCACCACGTTCTGTAGCTTCACACAAACATATCCGATTGTCAATCCGGACGCTGCCACGTTAAAAAAGGGTGCCAAATCCCTGATCATGCACTTCTCCTCACAACATTCATCCAGCCAGCTTGCTATCTTGTCAGTTCCCTAGCCTCACCGACTTCCAAACCTCTCATCCTCACACACTCATCCACCATATCTCCCCATCTTCTCTTTGGCCTACCTCGCCTCCTCCCTCCCTCAAATTCGCTCAGATATACCTTTTTCACCACTCTATTATCCATTCTCTTCACATGACCATACCATCTCAGTACGCTCTCTTCGATTATGATGTCCACCGACTTCCTCACTCAACATCTTTCACGAATCACTATTTCGTATCCTATCCACCCTCTGTACTCGACATACATTCCTCAGCAGTCCCATCTCCACTGCTTTTACTCTTGACATTTTCATGCCACATCATAGTCTCACATCCATATGTTAAAGTTGGCACTAACACTCCTTCGTGTAAGCCTCGTGCAGCTGCAACACTCAAGCCTCTGTTTCTTATCAAGGCCTTCATTGCACCAGCTACGATTCTTCCTTGCGTCACTCTACTTTCCACTTTTTTTGCACATTTTCCTCTCTTTTCTATCTATGTACCCAGGTATTTGAACTCTTACCAATTTCTGTCTCTCTCCATTCACTGTAACATCGCACTGGGAGTCACCTTCTCTCTCAGTAACCATCACTTTACTCTTTTCTACATTTACTCTCAAGGCACAACGTTTACAGACATCAGCAAAACTCTGCACTAACCTACCAAGTTCTTGGCCGGTATTTGCAAGCAGTACTGCACCATCGGCATTCAACAAATTTGAGATATTCAATCCATCACCATTCATTACCAACGTCATCCCTCTCCCTATTACTCGTGTTTTTACTTCTCTCATCACCCCATCCATATACAGTATATTCTGAACAACCTTGGGGACGTACACAACCCTGTCGCACGCCCACACTGATCGTGAACCATTCACTTAGATGCCTACACATGCTTCACTACCATCATAAAAACTCTTGACGGCACCTAGCAGCTTACCATCTACACAGTACATGCGCAAAACTTTCCACAATCCTTCTCTGTCCACTTTGTCGTAAGCTTTTTCCAGATCCATGAATGTCATACACCTTAAGGTCCTTCTCACAAGCCTTCTCTGCTATCTGTCTCACTGCAAATATTTGATCCACACATCCTCTGCCACTCCTAAAACCACCCTGTTCATCACTCACTAGGACTTCTGATATCCCTTCTTACTTTATATTAATTCTTCAATATACCTTCCCTGCCACACTCAATAAACATATGCCACGATAATTCTTGCACTCATTTCGCTCAACTTTATTTCTGTACAGGGGTACAATAATAATAATCCTCGTCATCGTCAATCTAACCCAACTCTCTCTATTATATCAACATGGTGGTTATGACGCACAAAAAAAAAAGACATGAAAACAAATAAGAAAAAATCAGAAACATAATCATTGGAGTTTCCATCAAAACAGGCCACACCGCCATTCTTTCTCTCGTCATCCGGGAACGGCCACCAGACTAATGCAAAATAAATCGTTTCTAATCTCGTTTTGTCATTTTGGAAACAGACAAATTAAAGAAATATTAACCGTGAATGTAACCCCATCCTACACGCACGCACGCACAGACGCAAGGACGCGCGCGCGCACACACACAAATAGATGCTAGTTTGTTTCATGTATACTGGTCAACTGTTACTACACACACACACACACACACACACACACACACACACACACACACACACACACACACACAAATAGATGCTAGTTGTTTCATGTATACTGCTCAACTCTGCTGCTATACACACACACACGCACACACACACACACACACACACACACAAATAGTTGCTAGTTTGTTTCATGTATATTGGTCATCTCTGCTACCACACACACACACACACACACACACACACACACACACACACACACACACACACACACACACACAAAACGGTACCGAGTTTCATGTAGGTAACTGATCAACTCTGGGATTGCCTTTTTTTCAGTCTGTCTCTCCCACTGTCACTGACCTAACATACGAGCTTTTAAATGCAGCGTGACCTAATATCTCGAAATAAACTAATTTTGACCTCTCTCTCTCTCTCTCTCTCTTTACTGGAGAGGGAAATGTTCATTGGCTTCTGCTTCTTGTTTACTTTAATTACACCCGCGACTTGCGAAGCGATAGCAGGTGTTATGTTTCAAGCGATGTGTGTGTGTGTGTGTGTGTGTGTGTGTGTGTGTGTGTGTGTGTGTGAGAAAGAGAGAGAGAGAGAGAATGTGTGTGTGTGTGTGTGTGTGTGTGTGTGTGTGTGTGTGTGTGTGTGTGTGTGTGTGTGTGTGTGTGTGTGTGTGTGGTGCAGTAGTGTGTAAGTGTGGTGGTTCAAAGTAAAAACCATCCAGGCCAGACTTACTGATGACTTATAAGTGGCCTAGCTGGCTGATCTGCCAGAGGGGAATGTGGAGAGGAATGAAGGAAGGAGGGGAAGCAATGATGGAAGGAGGGACAAGAAGGAATGAAGATGGGGAAGGAATGAAGGTGGGAAAGGAATGATGGAAGGAGGGGAAGGAACGAAGGAAGGTGGGGAAGGAATGAAGGAAGGAGGGGAGGAATGAAGGACGAAGGGGAAGATCGAATGAGAGAATGGAATGAAGGAAGGTGGGGATGGAATGAAGGAAGGTGGGGAAGGAATGAAGGAAGGTGGGGATGGAATGAAGATGGGGAAGGAATGAAGGAAGGAGGGGAAGAATGAAGGAAGGAGGGGGACGGAATGAAGGAAGGAGGGGGAAGGAATGAAGGAAGGAGGGGGAGGAATGAAGGAAGGAGGGGAAGGAATGAAGGAAGGAGGGGGAAGAAGGAAATAAAGATGGAAGGAGGAGGAGTAGGAATGAAGGAGGAAAAATAAAGGGAGAGAAGGAGGGGAAGGAGGGGGAATGTCGGAGAGAACGAGGGGAAGGAAGCAAGGGAATGGGCAAGGAGGAAGAGTGATGGGAGATGAGGAGAGGGAAGCGTGAAAAGGGAGGAGGTGGAAGAGGGGAATGAGGGAGGAGAAAGAATGAAGTGGGAGGGAAATAAGGAACATGTAAGATGGACTGGAGGAGAAACTGAGGAATGAGGGGTAAGAATGGAAGGGAATGATGGAGGGGAGAGGAAGGGGAATGTCGGTAAGAATGAAGAGTGTGATGTAACAAAGAGGATGGAGGAAAATGTGGGTAAGAATGGAAGGAAAGGGGGAGGGGAAAGAAGGAAGGAGGAGGGGAGGAAAAACCGACGTACAGGAGAGGAGATGGAACGAAAAGGGGAATGAGAAGGGAAAGGGGAAGGAAAAGAGAGGGGAGACAGGGGAAGAGATACTGTAAAAGAGGTGAAGAGGCAGTAAGAGAATGGAGAGGGGATGAAACAGGAATGAATGATGGGCAAAGAGGGAGAGAAGAGGGAAAAAGAATAGCAGGGAGGTTTGGGAAGGAGGGGGGGGGGTTGGAGTAGGGGGAAAGGGAAGGGAAGAGAGAAAATAGGAAGAAAGGACTGGAAGGAAAGAAAAGGAGAGGAAATGGGGATGAAGGGAATGCAAGGGAAGAGGGGAAGGCAGGAGAGGGGGAGTAGGGAATGAATGGGAAGTTAGAAGGAAAGGGGAAAAGAAGGGAAAGTAAGGAATGAAAAGGGGTAAGGAAAGTGGAAGAATGGAATGACGGAAGAAAGAAATGGAAAGGAAATGAAGGAAAGTGAGGAATGGAAAAGAAGGGAAAGGGAAGAACGGAAGAGATGGGAATGGAAGAGAAGAGAGGAAAGGGGGAGAAGGGAATGGACGAGATGAGAGGAAAAGAAGGGATTGGAAGGGAGGAGAAGAAGGGGAAAGAAGGGAAGGGAGGAGAGGAGAGGAAAAGAAGGAAATGGAAGGGAAGTGAGGAGAGGAAAAGAAGGGAGTGGAAGGTAAGAGAAGATGAAAAAGAGAAAAGGGAATGGAAGGGAAGAGAGGAGAGGAGAAAGGGAATGGAAGAGAAGAGACGTGAGGAAAAGAAGGGAAGAGGAGAGGGGAAAGAGAAAGAAGGGAATGGAAGGGAAGAGAGGAGAGGAAATGAATATGAAGAGAGGAGAGGAGAAGGGAATGGAGGGGGAGAGAAGAGGGGAAAGGGAAAGAAGGGGAGGAAAGAGAGGAGAGGAGATGGGAAAGAAGGGAATGGTAGGGATGAGAAGAGAGGAAAGGGGAGAAGAGGTATCCTTCTCCTCACTTCCCATCAACTAGGCCTTCTCATTTCCTTTACCCGTAACCCAACCTTTCTTCCTCTACACTTCCGATCTACAACTTCCTCCCTCCCGTTCTTCCTCTACAGTACACTTCCGATCTACAACTTCCTCCCTCCCTCCCGTTCTTCCTCTACACTTCCGACCTGCAACTTCCTTCCTCTCTCTCTTTCTTCCTCTACACTTCCGACCTGCAACTTCCTCCCTCCCTTCCTCCACATTTCCGATCTACAACTTCCCTCCCTTCCTCCATCCTTCCTTCCTTCTTTCCCCCCTCCCTGCATGCTTCCTTCTTTCCTCCCTCCCTCCCTCCTTTCTTGCTTCCTCCCTCCCTCCCCCTTACTTCCTCTACACTTCCAATCTGCCACTTCCTCCCTCCCTCCCTCTTACTCTCTGCCCATATAAACGTACTATTGGGCTATGTCACTCTCTAATATACCTTTACCTGTCAATATGTTCTCTGATCTAAGAATGAAGACTAAATTCTGGGAAACGTACGGCAATATCCAAAATTTCACCGATATTTCTCTGCCGGCCAAGTACTCCATCTATATTTCTCAATCACCCCCAAACGACAGAGCATCCATCCTTCTCAAACCCGTGTGTGTGTGTGTGTGTGTGTGTGTGTGTGTGTGTGTGTGTGTGTGTGTGTGTGTGTGTGTGTGTGTGTGTGTGTGAGATGCAATAGTGTATGGCCCACTTACACAGATGCACAAATTACAGCTGTTCTCAGATTCTTCAGTCATACACCTCAAAATGTATGATGCGCACAGCGCTCGGATAATTTTTAGTGCACGGCAAAGGATAAGAATACAACAACAGCCTGAACTAAATACTTCCTCAAGACAGCGATAAAATATGAACACCATCCAGTTATTATCAGTATAGGTTAACACTCTCTTATCTTTCTCAGTTCGCCATAACACGGAATTCATTTTGTCCATCAGAAATACTGTATAATCCAACGCGTAACCCCCTTATCGACAAGGAGTTTCCCTTATGCAATAAATCCTTCTGCTTTACACAAAATATAATTTCTTACTGACGTCCTGCCCTACAAAAGGTTATAACAAAAAAACTATCTATCTGTCTATACATTTATCTATCTATCTTTAGTCTTACTCTGGAAGGGGTGGCCACCAACGAATCGTCAGTGTCACCTTGTCCTTCGCCATCAGTCTGCCCTCCCCCCTCCATCTCACACCACCATCACTCCTACACCGTACCCTCTCCACCCTATCACTCCAACTCATCCTCGGTCTCCCCCTCCCCACTTCCATCTCATACATACACTCTCCTAGTCAGTCTCTCATTCTCACTCATATACCGTACCTCGCCACCCCATCACTCCATCTCTTCCTCGGCCTCCCCTTCCCTCCCCACTTCCACCTCACTCACACACTCTCCTAGTCAG
>NC_136995.1:13608776-13631276 GCF_032717465.1 Coenobita brevimanus
CATTTTATCAGTTCATACGCACACCAGATCCATACGATACCGAAACACACACACACACACACAAAAGCATATAAAGCCTGACGTTTAAGATGGAGAGTTACGTAAGTCAGGAAACAATATGGGCACAGGATTATTGACGAACTATACTTAATACTAAATGCTGAAAAATATCGGCCTCGTGGTAAAATAAATTAAAAAAATGTAATAATATTCAAGAAGGTAATAATAAATTAATAAATAATGGAGTAATGAATAAAATTGTAATAATATTCAAGAAGGTAATAATAAAGATGCAATAAATGAATAAAGCGCAATAAATAAATGTAATAATATTCAAAAAGGTAAAAATAAAGTAATAAATAAAGAAGTAATAAATAATACTAATTACATTTAAGAAGGTATTACTAAAGAACAATTAAATAAAGGTGTAATAAATAAAACTGAAATATATTCAAGAACGTAATAATAAAGTAATAAATAAAGGAGTAATATATAAAACTGTATTAATATTCAAGAAGGCAAAATGAATAAATTAAGAAAGGGGTAATGAATAAAATCAATCAATCAATCAATCATTTCCTGTGACACCCCACGGGATGCATAGGGCCTCGATGAACTCTCTCCACCAATATTTGTCTCTTGCCATCTCCTTCAGGTCTCACCAACACTCCTTCCCTGCTTCCTTTTTCATTGTCCTCAACCAGGTTTCCCTCGGCATACCTCTACCTCTTCTTCCTCTAGCAGTCCACTCTTGCACATCCTGTATTAAACTACCTTCTTTTCTGTATATTTGCCCCAGACACTTCTAGCGAGACAGTCTCACATATTCATTAACTGGTTCCACTCTCGTAATATCCCTTACTCTTGCATTTGTAACTCTGTCTCGCCACTTTACCCCAAGAATCCTTCTCAGTATTTTATTCTCAGATCCTAATACTTTCTGATCTGTTGCAATTGTACTGTACCATGACTCACGCCCATAAATTAAAATTGGTCTAACCATGGACTTGTAAATTTTCACTTTAGTATGTACCGAAAGCATATTATTATTCCAAACAGATTTCAACATTCCAACAGCTCGCCAAGCCTGTCTAATCCTCTCCTCAATTTCATTGTTTAATGATCAGTTAGATGATACAATCGTTCCCAGATATTTAAAGTTTTCTACATTTTTCACCACATTATTCCCAATTACACAATCGATTTGGTTCTCCACGTTCATATTAATAATTTCAGTCTTTCCACAATTTATCACCAATCCCACTTTTTCTCCTTCCTCCACCAGACAATTAAGCACCCTCTGCATCTCGTAAATACTTCCACAAATCAGTACAATATCATCAGCATAGTCCAAATCCATCAGCTTCTTATTTTCTTTCCAGTTAATTCCTGCACCTGTTCTCCTTACAACCTTTTTCATAACATAATCCATAACCAAAACAAACAACAATGGCGAAAGAACTCCTCCTTGAATCACTCCTGACCTAACTTGAAATGGATCACTCAAAGAAACACCCACCATTACCTTACAAAAAGTACCTTCATGCAGGCTTCTAATAATATTTACAAACTTTTCTGGTATACCATAGAATCTCATAATTTTCAACACAGCTCCACGTGAAACACTATCAAACGCCTTTTCAAAATCCACAAAACACATGTTAAGTGGCATTTTCATCTCATTAGCTTGTTGCATTAGATGCCTTACAATAAAAATCTGATCATTACAACCTCGACCCTTTCTAAATCCCGCTTGTTCTTCTCTTAAAATTTTATCAATTACTGGCTCTATTCTGTTCAACAAGATTTGGAAAAGACTTTTGCAACTACAGGTGTCAAAGTTATCCCCCTCCAATTGCCACACACACTTAAATCTCCCTTTTTTGGTATTTTTATAATCACTCCATTTTTCCACTCTTCTGGAATTCCACCATTATCCCAAGCCACATTAAAAAGTTTCAAAAGCGCATTCATCAACTCGTCATTTTCCACCTTAAGCATTTCAGGGAATATTCCATCCTCTCCTGGGGCCTTAAAATTCTTTAACTCCTTTATAGATTTTTCTACCTCTTCCAAAGTTATATCCCCTGTTTCTGTCTGCAACTCTCTCTCGCCTGGCAAAATGTCCTCTTCAGCTGGGATTGGTCTATTTAGAACAGATTCAAAGTGCTCTTTCCAATTTCCTTTTATATCCAAATCTTTAGTCATCAAATTAGCATTTCTATCTCGTACAGGTATTTCCTTCCTTCTCTTTTCAGTCCCAGTTAACTCCTTTATGGCCTGATACGCCGCTCTTGTGCTCTGACCGTCATTTTTACTTAATTTAATTTCTGTCTCTGTTGCCTTTTCATCATATAGCCTCCTCTTATCACGTCTAACGAGTCTTTTTACTTCAGAATGTAAACTCCAGTACTTTGCTCTAAGTACTTCAACTACCTGGCCATCAACATGTTGTTCTTCACTTCTTAACTTAGCCTCTCTCCTTTTCTGAATTGCATTCAATGTTTCATCTGACATCCACTTTTTCCTTCTCGCTTTTCCCTTTTTCTTAATAGTAACCTTAGCACTCTCATGCAAAACCTCTTTTACCTCTCTCTACATTTGATTCAAGAAGGTAATGATGAAGATGTAATTAATGAATAAAGCGCAATAAATAAATGTAATAATTTTCAAGAAGGTAATAATAAAGAAAAAATAAAGAGTAATAAATAAATCTGTAACAATATTCAAGAAGGTAATAATAAAGTAATAAATATAAGGGGAATAAATTAAATTGTATTAATATTCAAGGTAATAAAGTAATAAATAAAGGGTTACTAAATCAAAATGTAATATTCAAGAAGGTAACAAAGACGTAATAAAGAAATAACGGGTAATAAATAAAAATAATATTCAAGTGGTACAAAGAATTTCTAACGTAGCTTCAGTTCTGACACTATCTATTCCTTTATTTATACATTCAAAAATTCCTCCTTTATTTCCGGAAGCTATGCGCGCCCCCTTCAAGGCCTCTTTACAATGACGCCTTATTTAACGTCTTTATTTATTTATTTATTTACTTTACAATTTCCGTTTATTTTCAAAAGCTCTGCGCGTCCTCTTAAAGCTCCACGAATGATGGGGTTTTAATGCTGCTACTTCCAAACGATTTTTTTTAATGGTATGGAGGTCGGAGGAAGGGAGATTAAAAGTGAGAAATACAGTAGGAAAAATAGCGGTAGGCGGGAAGGAAAAAACGAAAAGAGGTAGGAGGGGCGAAGAAAAGGTAGGGAAGGATGAAGACAAGAGTAAGAAAATGAGTAGCAGAGACACTGAAGAGAAAGATCACGAAGGCAAGAGAGGTGAAAGACAGGTAGCGAAGACAGGAGAGAAATGGAGAGACAGCTGACAAAGGTGGAGAGAAAAAAAAGACAGTCTGAAGGTGGGAATATTGGAAGAAGACGTAGGGAAGAGGCAGAGAGAAAAGAGGAAGGAAGAGAGAGATGGGGAGGAGGGAAGTGAGAGGAAAGATGTGGCTTCCTTGAGTAATACAATATTTTACTTCCTAAACCCTACACGAGAGAGAGAGAGAGAGAGAGAGAGAGAGAGAGAGAGAGAGAGAGAGAAACAATGTACTATAATCATTCAGAAAATTAATATAAAACATCTACTTAATACTTTAATGATACATGGAGATAAATGGTACTGGAAGACAGATAGATAGATAGACAGACAGACAGACAGATAGATAGGTAGATGGACTGATAGATTACAGATAAAAAAGATGAGGCAACACATCAGAAGTGAAAAAAAAATGGCCGAATGAAGAAGGCCAAGGAGTACTGTGATGGGAGTGGAAAGAGACGAACATGAAAACCGTAAAGGGATAGTGAGAAAGGAGAGAAGGAAGGCAAGTTAGAATTATAAAAGACAGTGTGAAAGGAGAGGAGGGAGAAGGCCAAGAAGAATTGTGAAAGGATGGTGAGAAAGAAGAGAAGGCCAAGGAGAACTGTGAAAGAAGGTGTGAAAGGAGAGGAACTACAGGGCCAAAGAGAACAGCGAGAGGACAGTGTGAAAAGAGAGGAAGTAGAAATACAAAGAGAATTGTGAAAGGATAATATTAAAGTAGTGAAAATACAGTAAGTCAGAATTGTGAAAGGACAGTGAGAAGGGAGAGGAAGTACAAGGTCAAGGAGAATTGTGAAAGACAGTGTGAAAGGAGAGGAAGAAGAAGGCAAAGGAGAATTGTAAAAGACAGTGTGGGGGGACAAGAAGAAGAAAGCCAGGAAGAATTGTGAAAGAGTGAATGGAGAGGAAGAAAAAAGCCGGGGAGAACTGTGAAAGTGTACCAGGAGAGGAAGAAGGCCAAGAGTACTGTGAAAGGATAGTGTGAAAGGAGAAGGCAGAAGAAAACTGTGAGTGTATGAAAGGAACGGTAGAAAGCCAAGGAGCATTGTGAAAGGATAGCGTGAAAGGAGAGGGAGAAGAAGGCAAGTCAGAATGGTGAGAGACAGTGTCAAAGGAGAGGAAGAAGGCTAAGGGCAATTGTGAAAAGGTTTTGTGAAAAAAAAATAATAATAATTCAAGTATCCATGAAGGGTGGTTAATTAAGGATGTTTTACCGTATATTGTTTTCGAGTGTAAACACCGTTGGAGTAATAGCAAAAAAAATAAATAAATAAATAAACAAAAAAAAATAGCAATAAATGTACTAATATCAATAATAATGATGATGATAAAAATAATAATAACAGTAGTAGTAGTACCGGGCTAGTTGTAGTAGTAGTAATAGCAGCAGTTGCAGTACCGGTAAATAATAATAATAATAATAATAATAATGATGATAATAATAATAATAATAATAATAATAATAATAATAATAACAAAGCCTCTCTACACCTGACTGAGACACCGAGCTATCTTAAACTCCTATAACAATCATCTAATTTATCTAGGTCAGGTTTTTCCAAATGGAGGGGGGGGATTTCACCCAGGAGGGGAAATTTGGACATGGGGGAGATTAAGAAAAAAAAAAAAAAAAGACAAAATATTCAAATCAGTCTTTCTGCTGTGTTGGGGGTGATAGATTTATATAATTTAAGGGATGTGTTTTCTTGGCTTTCATTTTGTGTGTTTGTTTTTAGGGTAAGTTCCGAAATTTTGGTATTTAAATGTGTGTGTGTGTGTGTGTGTGTGTGTGTGTGTGTGTGTGTGTGTGTGTGTGTGTGTGTGTGTGTGTGTGTTTAAGGTAAGGTCCGAAATTCTGGTAGTGAAATAATGATCATGCTACATTAAAGCACAAAAAATGTTAAATATTCCCAAAACTTTGTCCAAAAGAAAAAAATCTTGATAATACCGCTAGATTTCCCGCCGCTACACCAGGGTTCCGCAGTTACTTTCTATGAAGGTCCAGTCAAACTATCTTCCGATGTGGCAGAGGTCCAGATGTAAAATCTTGTATTTAATATCAATACTGGAATAAAATACTTGCATTTATTTTAGGATGCAGAGTAATTAGTTATTTAAGCCGAAACTGTGAGGAAAGTTAATACCCTGGGCAAAAGGGAAATAAGCTTTAAAGAAGATATTCTCTTCTGTTGTTAAGGTGGTTAAATAAGATACAAAAATCTATTCTCCAGACGCCCACCTTCTCAAAGAGACAAAACAACATTCTTCTATTGCCCAAATTACTATTACCATCCCTACATACGCACAGTCACTTTACCACTACGACCATCACTTTAGCACCATACCGTCCACCAGTAACCAGTCTTAATACTCTTCATTATCATTCCGTCACTTCACCAACCGAACAAGCCAATGACAACAATCTGTGGGTACGAGTACATGCAGTGCAGCTTGCTAAATACAGAATTCCTTCGGCAAGGAATCCTGTTCTCATGTTTCATGTTGACGAGATCACAGTGATAATAAGCTACTTAATATTATGAAACGCACGTTACTTTGACTGATGGGAGCACCTAGAGTAGCTGGAAAAATTAGTACCTTCTGTGTTGATCAGATAACTCACTCGTCTGCACTGTCACCATCAAGTGGACAGGTTGGTATTACTGCAGTATGTAAGCATAACTGGCAACTCGATGAAATTAAATTTATTTGAGTCGTATTGTGGACATAACTCAGGCAGAGATGCTATGTATTGGGTTTCTTTCTTTCGAGGGCGATACTGCACATTTAGTGATGCAAGTCGCTGGGGTCTGTACCAAAACTCGTCACGGCCCGGGTTCGGACCGCGATCCGCCAATTGAGTACACTGCGCTACACACTCAAAGCTACCGCTAAATGGAGGCGAATAACCGTAGAATATGAGTTGCCTAAAATAACTCCTTCAGAGGGAGGATTTAAAACGTTTTCTGGTATAAATGCAGAATGATAAGCCTGAGAACCTTTGATATAGGTGAAGGGAGATCATAGAGATTGTGTGTGTGTGTGTGTGTGTGTGTGTGTGTGTGTGTGTGTGTGAAGAGAGCTGAGAGATAGGTCATATGAATGTGTGTGTGTGTGTGTGTGTGTGTGTGTGTGTGTGTGTGTGTGTGTGTGTGTGTGTGTGTGTGTAGGTGAAGAGATCTGAGAGACAGGCCATACGAATGCGTGTGCATGTGTGTGTGTGTGTGTGTGTGTGTAAGTGTAGGCGAAGAGGTCTGAGAGACAGGTCATACGAATGTGTGTGTGTGTGTGTGTGTGTGTGTGTGTGTGTGTGTGTGTGTGTGTGTGTAAGTGTAGGCGAAGAGATCTGAGAGACGGGCCATACGAATGCGTGTGTGTGTGTGTGTGTGTGTGTGTGTGTGTGTAGGTGAAGAGATCTGAGAGGTAGACCATATGAATGCGTGCGTGTGTGGAAGGATCACAGACTATATGAAGGTGTGTGTGTGTGTGTGTGTGTGTGTGTGTGTGTGTGTGTGTGTGTGTGTGTGTGTGTGTGAGTGTGTGTGTGTGTGTGTGTGATTAGAGATAGACTATATGAAGGTGTGTGTGTGTGTGTGTGTGTGTGTGTGATCAGACAGACTATAAGAGGTGTGTGTGTGTGTGTGTGTGTGTGTGTGTGTGTGTGATCAGAGATAGACTATAAGAAGAGGTGTGTGTGTGTGTGTGTGTGTGTGTGTGTGTGTGTGTGTGTGTGTGAGATCAGAGATAGACTATATGAACAGGTGTGTGTGTGTGTGTGTGTGTGTGTGTGTGTGTAAGTGGAGATCTGAGAGGCAGACCATATGAACGCGTGCGTGTGTGTGGAAGGATCACAGACTATATGAAGGTGTGTGTGTGTGTGTGTGTGTGTGTGTGTGTGTGTGTGTGTGTGTGTGTGTGGGTGAAGAGATCTGAGAGACAGGCCATACGAATACGAGTGTGTGTGTGTGTGTGTGTGTGTGTGTGTGTGTGTGTGTGTGTGTGTGTGTGTGTGTGTGTGTGTAGGTGAAGAGATCTGAGAGACAGGCCATACGAATGCCAGTGTGTGTGTGTGTGTGTGTGTGTGTGTGTGTGTGTGTAGGTGAAGAGATGAGAGATAGGTCATATGAATGTGTGTGTGTGTGTGTGTGTGTGTGTGTGTGTGTGTGTGTGTAAGTGTAGGCGAAGAGATCTGAGAGATAGGCCATACGAATGTGTGTGTGTGTGTGTGTGTGTGTGTGTGTGTGTGTGTGTGTGTGTGTGTGTGTGTGTGAAGAGAGCTGAGAGATATACCACATGAATGCGTGCGTGTGTGTGGATGGATCACAGACTATATGAAGGTGTGTGTGTGTGTGTGTGTGTGTGTGTGTGTGTGTGTGTGTGTGTGTGTGTGTGTGTGTGTGTGTGTGATCAGAGATAGACTATATGAAGAGGTGTGTGTGTGTGTGTGTGTGTGTGTGATCAGAGATAGACTATATGAAGAGGTGTGTGTGTGTGTGTGTGTGTGTGATCAGAGATAGACTATATGAAGAGGTGTGTGTGTGTGTGTGTGTGTGTGTGTGTGTGTGTGTGTGTGTGTGTGTGTGTGTGTGTGTGTGTGTGTGTGTGTGTGTGTGTGTGTGTGTGTGTGTGTGTGTGTGTGTGTGTGTGTGTGTGTGTGTGTGTGAGGTGCAGACACAGTAGCTAGCTAGCAAGGGTTTCCGGGAGGGTGAGGGTGAAGCCTTATAAAGAACACAAGCTTAACAGGGGAGGGTGCTGAGCCAATGACCACACTGAACACAGGTAAAAACGAAACACCTGAAGAAGACCACCATTTAAAACCCACTCCTAGAAAACCAAAACACAACATAGGACTTTAAAAATAAGGGATAAAGAGAGGGAAATAAAAGGAGACTGTCTGATAAAGGGCTGGTGTTGAATAAAGGACAGGGCTGTGGGTTGGGGCGACTAAGGGCTGCTTGAGACACTGTAAGGCTTCAGAGCTATTGACAAGATTTCACTGCTGGGGGTTCAGTCGGAGCTGAGGTGGGCTTTTCCTAACCCCTCTCCTTCTACCTCCACCTACCACTCTTCTCTCCTCTCTCTCTGATTATGTGCCCTTTCCTTCCTTCTTACTCTCCGTTCCTTATTCTATATTCATTTCTCTCCACCTCCCTCTCGCTCTCTTAGACTGTACAAAAACAATAAAAAAATTAACAGTCTACGCCAAAATGCATGTTCCAGTTCAAACTTAGTCGCTTTCCCTGAACGACTCTCTCTCTCTCTCTCTCTCTCTCTCTCTCTCTCTCTCTCTCTCTCTCTCTCACACACACACACACACACACAAAACCGATAAGCTACTTTATATTTCCCCAAAAAATATAGCAAGTTTCACACGATGTTTATCTGTAAAAATATGAGAAAAATTGTCACTTCTATCAACCAAACAAAAGATGAAGGAAAATCAGGTGGATGACTTGGATTGAGAAAGAATGTTGGGGAGGAGAGGAGGAAAGAGGTTAAGGGGGAAAGGGTGTGGGATGGGGGGAGGGATGGGGAAGGAGGAAGGAAAGGAAAGAATTAGACAGTTGATGGGAGAAGGAGGGAAGACACAAGGGAGAAAAGGAGAGGATGAAATGAGGAGAGGGAGCGGTGTGGGGGTCAGAGAGAGAAAGAGAGAGGAGGGGGAGGGGTTCACGTGACATAAACCCCGTGATCCTGTTACCCCCACCTCGGTAATATAAGGGAAGCCCCCCGGCATAAGCGGTCAGTGTGCATCCGCCAAGGGGAGGGTGTGGACGTTCGTGTTTCTGGCCCAGGATGAGGAGGTAGGAACAAATGGAGAAAGTGGGGAAGGGAGGAGGACATCTGTGGGGAGGGAAGATACTGTGAAGGACGAGGAAGACGAACCAGGTGAGGAAGAGAGAAGCAAGATTGGTGCTGAAAGAAAGAAATTACCTTAAGAAATGAAGAAGGAAGAGGAGGGGAGAAAGGAAGGTGGAGCAAGACGTCGAAATGGCAGAGTTTTATGTGGAATTAACATCAAGGAAGCAGCACGTGGGGAAGAGAAAGGAGGAAAAATCACGAGGAAGAGAAAGGAAGAAGAATCATGCGAGGAAGTGAAAGGAAGAAGAATCAAGAGAAGGAGAATCGAAGAAGAATCACCAGAAAGAGAAACGAACAAGAATCACCAGGCAGAGAAACGAAGAAAAACCTCGTCGCGAAGATAGGGTCAAGAATCGGTGGGGAAAAGATAATGTGTGAGATTTAATGAAGACACAAGAAGGAAGGGCAAGTGCAAAGGAAAGAGGAAAGGCCCTTGTGAAATGACAGGAGAGGAAGAACTACGTCAAGAGAATGAAGAGAAACTGGAGGAAGAAGAGGAAGAAAAAGTGAAGATGCAAGAAAAGTTGGAGGAATTATAAAGAAAGAAGTGAGAGGGAAGGAAGAAGAAGCGGGTTTTAAGAGGAACCAAATGAAGAGAAACCAGGTGACCAGGAAGAGGTGGAAGAAAAGAAGAGGAAGGAGCCCAAGAAGGAAACAAGTGAAGGAAGGGGACAGAAGTGAAGAAAGTGAGGAAAGGGGAGGGAAATAGGAAGACAAGCAGGAACGAAGGAAGTGAGAGAAGAGAAAGGGAGGGGAGGAAGAGGATGGACTGAAAAAGGAAAAAGGCAAGAGGGGAACAATAAGACAAGGGAATGGGGAGGGGGAAGTGTAGGGAAGGGATCGAGGGACAAGAGGTCAAAAATGGAGGGGAAAGACTTTAAATGAAGGAAAAGAAGAATTCATTAAGGAAAAAAAAAAGAGGGAACGGAAGTCAAATGGAAGAGGTGAAGAAGGAAAAGAGGAAGGTGGAAGAGGAGGTTTGAATTGAATGACGCTGAAGGATGAAGACAGATGGAACACAAGAAGCTAAAGAAGGTAAATAAGAATACCGAGTCGAAAGAGAAGAACGAAGGAAGGAAGAAAAGGAAAGAAGATGAGGGCGTAAATGGAATGAGAAGGAGGAACAAATAAAAGAAGGAAGAAGAATAGAAGAGGCCAGACTTGGAAAGAGTGAAAAAAGAAAAAAAAATGTAACTAGAAGGGAAGAATGAAGGAAGAATAAAGGCAGAAGGAGGAAGGATATGGAAGAGGAGCAAGGAAGGGAAAGGAGAAGAAGGAGAGGGAGGTCTGAACTGAAGAGGAAGAACGAAGACGACAGAAAGTGATAGGTAAAGGAAGAACAACAGTGGAGATGGAAGGGATGAAGTACGGGAAGAAAGAACCGGAGAGAGGGAAGGAAGGAAACCCGGGGAGAAAATGAAAAGGAAGGATTAAAAGAATGAAGGAAGAGGAGTGATGGAAGAAAGAAGAGGACGGAAAGGGAAGAGGAGTGAAGGATGAGGACGCTGGAAACTGAACGAAGTGAAGAAAGAATGAAGAGGAGGAAAGATATGGAAGAAAGAATGAAAAGGAAGAAGGATATGGAAGATAAATGACGAGGGAGGGGAAGAAGGAAGAGGACTGAAGTGGAACGAAAGATTTACGGGAGAAGACAACGAATGTGAAGATGGGAAGAAGGCAAGAAAAGATCAGAAGAAAGCAGTTGACATCGGGAATAAAACAGGAAATGTGACAAGAAAGTACAAGAAAGAAAAGGCGATCGGTAATGGAAGGAAAGAAAGAGGAAGGGGAGGAAGGAGTCAAGAGGAGAACAAGTGAAAATAAAAAGGAAAGAAAAGGAGGAAGTGAAGGAAGGGAAAGAGAATGATAGTGAAGAAGAAGAAAACAAAGGGAAGGAAAAGGCGGCTGTCAGACAAGTGAAGGAGAGGGAGGGATCAGGAGGGAGAGAAGTGAGGGGGACAGCTGTTGAGTAGGGAGGGAAGGGAAGGAAGAGGAGATTCAGAAAAAAAAAAAAGGAGGGGGGGGGCGAGAAAACTAGGGCATCGAAAATTGAAGGGAAGGGGAGGAAGGGGACGACAGGGAAGAAAAAGGCGGTCAAAAATGGAAGAAAAGTAAAGGAAGAAGTAAATATATAGAAGGGAAGGAAGAAGTGAGATAAAGGGAAGTGAAGGTATGGATGAAGCCCCCCCCAAAAAAGGGGGGCGGGAGACGAAGATGGGAGGGGAAAATGGCGATTTAAAAAAAAAAAAAAAAAAAAAAAAAAAGGAAAGGAAGTAATAAAAAAAAATGGAAGGAAAAGAAGACGTGAAAGAAAGGGAAGGGAAGAAAGATGAGTCAAGGGGAGATGAGAAATGAGGGAGAGAGGAGAGGGACGGGAAGGGAGACGAGTTTATGAATGAGAGAGAGAGAGAGAGAGAGAGATGAAGGGTTAAACACATGCACAAAAAAAAAAAAAAAAACGCATTTCGTTCAAGCTACCACAAGACGATTTTATTTAGCAGTAGCAACCCTCCCCTCCCCCCCGTAGGCGATCTTATATATTGCGGGGACGGCTCATTCTGCTGGTGTGGGCGTCGGTGTGGCAGTAGGAAATATATAAATGATGCAGGAACTTGATAACGTTAACTGTGCCGTCCCCAGAACACAAAAGTAATCGCCTGGAGGAGTGGAAGAAGAGCGTTTGATTTATATACAGTATGGATCACCCAGTACATTTCTCTCTCTCTCTCTCTCTCTCTCTCTCTCTCTCTCTCTCACACACACACACACACACACACACACACACACACACACACACGCACACACACACACACACAAAGGGGCGTTCAGTGACAAAGTGGAGATCGTTTCATATATCCCTTTTTGGTACGAAGACGACGACCACGATTATATTATTCTCGCAACCTCCAGACGATTTCCTTCAGCCTGGAAAGACTTAACGACCTGGAGAAGACATCGCAGCCTCCACCAACCCCTTTACAAACCCCTCCACTACCAGGCGTCTCTCTAAGTTAAAAAATCGTGTGAAGTACCAAGAATTGAACGAATCAAAATGACCTCTCTATTTAGCTTTCTTACTACCTAAAGACGATTTCACCCAGCCTGGGGGAGACTTAACTGGATGATACTTAATCGTAGCCTCCAAACCCTTCCACTATCGGGCGCCTCTTTAGATAAAATAAAAAATCGTCCGCTGTACCAAGAATTACACGAAGTAAAATGACCTCTCTTTAATTCTCTACTACTCGTACCTCCAGACTTTTGTACTGGTTAGGAAAAAGACTTCTCGACCTAGAAGGGTTAATGAATGTGATCAAACCTCCCCTAGTTCGGAAAGTCTCCTTTAAGCTGAAGAAAATCGTCTGAAGATAGCAACGATATAACGGTAGATGTTAATGTAGTTAACGTTTTCAGTCCATCAGCACATCACTTACTTCTGTATTTATAACTTATTTATGCATTTATTTATTTTTGTATCTATGTATTTCTCTTACATTTGTTTATTTATTTATATGATTTATTTATTCATTCATACTTATTTACTTACATTTATTTAATTATTTACTATAAAGTAAACTCTTTCAGTCCGTCAGAACATCACTTATTTCTGTATTTATAACTTATTTATTTATCTATCTATGTATTTCTCCCGTTTATTTATTTATCTATTTTTATGATTCATTTATTTATTCATACTTTTTTACTTACATTTATTTAATTATTTACTATAATGTAAACCCTTTCAGTCCTTCAGAACATCACTTATTTCTGTATTTATAACTTATTTATGTATTTATTTATTTATCTACGTATTTATCTGACATTTATTTATCTATTTATATGATTTTTTTTATTTATACTTATTTACTTACATTTAATTATTTACTATTTATTTTGGCCACGGCTGGATATTGCACTATTTCAGGTACACCTCATGCAGTGAAGTGGTTAATGAAGGCTTTATTTAACCCCCTAAATAAATAAATAAATAAATAAGTAAATAGCAGGGAAGAGGCACACAAGAGGCGGCATGGCGGTGAAGGGAATTTTTTATTTTTCCGAATTTTCGCTACTGATCCTCACCCCAATAAATAAATAATAAAATAAAATAAATCATCTATCGTTAGCAGGAATAAAATATAAGAACCGGGATTGGATTTTCATCGGTAAAGCGCTTAACCCTCTAAGTCCCCCAGTCCCTTCCTGCTCTTCACCCTTCATTGCAAGAGGTCTCCTCCGTGCTAAATGTAATTGCCCGTAGGCAGTAAAAAAAATTGTTTATAATTCGTTATTAAAGTTAAAAAGCGCTATACAAAATGAAGAGCGCTATCATTCGTTAAAAAGCACTATCATAATCAAAATGCGTTATCATATAATATTAAAAAGTTATCATACATTAAAGTGTTATCATAATTAAAGAACGTTACCATACATTAGAAATATCATAATCAAATAAATGTTATCATACAGTAAAAAGCGTTGTCATACACCATTCAAGGCGTTATCAAGTCATTTGTCGTATCGTTTACAAAGGCTATAATATACTTGCATGCGTCAGACTTGGTCACTTCATGGCGGCTCAACGCTGCTCGATTTCTGGCAGCCTCCCTGTTCAGCCCCTTATCCCTGAGGTCACATTCTATGACCTCGTCCAGGGTCTTTTTTGGTCTGCCTCTCGCAACCCTACCCCCGACGTTCACACTTCTCTCCTTCCGCACCCAACTGTCATCATCCATCCTCTCAACATGCCCAAAGCATCTCAATCTACACCTTCTCATCACAACACCAATACATTCAAGTCCCATCCTTCCTCTTAACTCTTCAATCGCAATCCTAGCCCCCTCAGGCCTCGCAAGGACGCACTACATGTTCATCTAATCACTGTCCTTTCTCTACCCTTGAGCCTACGAATATCCTCTTCCTTTACCGCACAATAATTATAAAATGCGTTATCATACACCATTCGTGTGAAAAGTCTTCTAACATGTTCGCCAAGACGACTATCCTAAGCTGAATAAAATCGTCTGTTGCCAAGAACTTATAAAACAATGTAGTCGTGAAAGGGTTGATAACAATCGTCTGAAGTATGTATTCCTTGAGAACGCTTAAACTGAGAGAGAGAGAGAGAGAGAGAGAGAGAGAGAGAGAGAGAGAGAGAGAGATAGAGACGCAATGAAAGGACCGAAAACAATCCCCATTAACCCCTTCACTACGGGGTCTCCTAAAAGCTGAATAAAATCGTCTGGCGATAAAACAAAAAATATAAACCCCAGAAAAGGAATAAAATCGTCCACTAAATATATACAATGCAAAAACTCCAAAGCAAATTGAATCGTCTGATGCAATAATTAAAAATCTCAAAAGTGGAACAAAAATCGTCCAGCAGAACAATGAAGTGAAAATCGAAAAGTTAAAAAATCGTCTGACGGTAAATACAAAGCAAAAACCCTAAAAGCTGAATCAAATCGTTTGTCGGAACAATAAAGAAAATTCTAACTTAAAATAAAATCGGCGGAAAAATCGTCCAGCAGCAAAATATACCTAAAAACACCTAAAGAATAAAATCGTCTGGTAAAACAATAACAAAAAAAATCGCAAAACGCATAATAAAGTCGTCTGTCGTAAAATAAAAAATCTAAACCCTGAAAAAAATCGTCTGGTGGAACAATAGACTACATCCCAATCCCTGAAACATAAAATCGTCTGCCATTAAAACAGAATCCCATGTCATGAAGAAAACCGTCTGGTGGAACAACAAACTCCCACAATCCAAAAAGCAGAATAAAATCATCTGCCCATAAAATAATCCCAAAACCTAAAGAGAAATCGTCTGGTGAAACAACAAAATCCCAAAAAATCATCTGCCGGTAAAATATTAGACAAAAATCGTCGTGGTAGGGAAGGGGGGGGGACTGGCCGCTTCTCATCCCTTAAAATCCCCAAACGCTGAGGAAAACCGTCGGGAGCTAAAAAGAGTGAGCTGGGAAATGCATCGATTGAAGGCTGAGTAAAATCGTCTGGAGGTAGCGAGAATAAATCAACAAATCGCAGTTCACAGTTGCTACGAAGGCTTGAGCGAAAGGAAGGAGAGGGGGGTTGACTGGGCTAGTTTTGTTACACAGTTAGGTTTGGTCAGGTTAGATAGGGTTTAGTTTGATTAAGTTAGATAGGATAGGGTTTAGTTAGGTTGTTAGATTTGGTTGTTATATAGGGTTTGGGTAGGTTACGTTAAACAGGGCTTAGTTAGGTTAAGTTAGAGCTAGGTCACATAGGGTTTAGAAGGGTTAAGTTGGGTTAGGCTTGATAGGGCTTGGTTGGCAGATTATGTTTGACAGGGTATGATTAGATTAAGTTAGGGTCTGGTTAGGTTAGAAGAGGAAAAGCTGTGTTAGGTCACCGGCAAATTAAGGCTGGTTAGGTTAGGGTGAGTTAGACTGAGTTAGATTAAGTTAGGATGCTGGGTTAGGTGGTTCGTTTAGGTAGGCAGGACATACGAATAGGTTCCACTGATTTAGGTTATACTCAGTTACTTTAGGATATATTTAAGGGATATGCGATGTGGGAGGATGACTGAGTTAGGCTGGATTATACTAGGCTATCACGTTATAGTTTAAGTTAGATTAGGACAGGTTAGTAAGGGTTATATCTATTTAGGTAAGGAAAGGATATAACAATTCACTTACTTGTTAGGTTTAGTTAAGTCATAAGTTTAGACATGGCAGATTAGGTCAGATTACATTAAATTTAGTTAGACTTGATTAGGTTGTATTTGGCAAAGTTAGATTATACATTTAACGTTTAAGCAGTGTGTGGGCTGCGAGGTGTATGATGTATGAGTGGGTGAAGTCATAAGATGGAAGATGTATAGAGAAGTGAAGTCAAATGTGATGTAAGAGGGAGTGGTCTGATGTGATGAATGAGTGAAGTCAAATGTGATGTATGAAGGAGCGAAGTCTGTTGTGATGTATGAGGGAGTGATGTCAGATGTGATGTATGAGGGAGTGATGTCAGATATGATGTATGAGGGAGTGATGTCAGATCCGATGTATGAGTGATGTCAGATGTGATGTATGAGGGAGTGATGTCAGATGTGATGTATGAAGGAGTGATGTCAGATGTGATGTATGAGGGAATGATGTCAGATGTGATGTATGAGGGAGCGAAGTCTGATGTAATGTATGAGGAAGCGAAGTCAAAATGTGTGATGTATGAGGGAGTGAAGTCAAATGTGATGTATGAGGGAGTGAAGTCAAATGTGATGTATGAGGGAGTGAAGTCAAATGTGATGTATGAGGGAGTGGTCAGATGCGACGTATGAGTGATGTCAGATGTGATGTATGAGGGAGTGAAGTCAGGAGGTGGAGGTGTATGTGATGGAGTGCAGTCTGATGTGATGTATGAGGGAGTGAAGTCAAATGTGATGTATGTGGGAGTGATGTCAGATGTGATGTATGAGGGAGTGGTCAGATGCGATGTATGAGTGATGTCAGATGTGATGTATGAGGGAGTGATGTCAGATGTGATGTATGAGTGATGTCAGATGCGATGTATGAGTGATGTCAGATGTGATGTATGAGGGAGTGATGTCAGATGTGATGTATGAGGGAGTGATGTCAGGTGTGTGGTGTATGTGAGGGAGGAAGCGTGAAATGGTGGACTGAGGGAATTTCAACGCCATGACGGCAGGCAGAGAGAGAGGCGAAGTGAGAGAGCAGTGTTGGAGGGAGAGAGCGAGAAAGAGAAGAGAGATTGTGGAGAGGGAGTGTAGAGAGAAAGGCTGGGAGGAGTGTTGGAGGAGGTGGTGGGGAGAATGGGAGAGGAGGGAAGGACGTGAGAGAGGGGGAGAAGCGAGGGGGAGAATGCTGGAGGGATGAGGTGGAGAGTGTGTGGGGAAGGGAGTAAGAGAACGGACAGTGTGGGAGGAAAGGAGCGAGAGAAGGATGTGCATGGGAGGGAAGGAGCTAGAGAGAAGGATGTGCATGGGAGGGAAGGAGCTAGAGAGAGGGAGTACAGTGTGGGAGATAGGGAGCGAGAAGGGGAGTGTGGGAGGAGGGAGCTAGGGAAGGGCAGAGTGTTGGAGAAAGCGCAAGAGAAAGGAAGTGTTGGAGAAAGCAAGAGAAAGGGAGTGTGAGAGGGAGAGGGAAAGAAGGGAGAGTATGTGGGAGGGATGGAGTAAAAGGGGGAGATGACTGAGTGAGGTGGTGGAGTGTGGGAGAGGAGAAAAAACTGGAGTGAGTAAAGGGAAAGTTAAATGACAGGGGGTATGTGGTGGGGGGAGAGAGAGAGAGAGAGAGAGAGAGAGAGAGAGAGAGAGAGAGAAAGGGGGGGGACAAGAGAAGGGAGGTTGACGTAGAAGGATGCTGTTTAGAGCTGAAGGGAGGAGGGACAGACAAAGGGGGAGAGAGAGAGAGAGGGTAATGGAGAGAAAAGTGGGAGGGAGGAAACAGGGAGAGAGTGGGAGGAATGGAGAGGGCGATGGAGGAAGAAAGGGAGTGAGGAGTGGAAGGAGGAGGGAGCGCGGGATGTAGGGAGAAGACAGGAAGAAAAGGAGACGGTAAACAAGGAAGAGAAAGGAGGAGGAAAAGAGCGAGAAGGAGGGAAAGAGGAACAGCTAAGGAGGGAGACGGCAAGAGGAAAGGAGGGAGAGCGGAAGTGAGGGAGCAGAAGAGGACAGGAAAGAAAGAGGAAGAGGAAGAGAAAGGAAAGAGGAAGAGGAAAGGAGGGAGAGAGGTGATTATGGAAACTAGTGTACAGTAAGTTTATGCAAAGTCCATCGTTTAAACAATAAGTACTGGAATATGTGCTGAACAAAGTGTAATGCCTTCGGAATAAAAAATGCGCCTAGACTTGCGGCAAGTCAGTTTTAGTTAATCACTTAATATTAATTTCGAAGACTTTAACAGAAAAAAAAAAATCATGGGGCATTCTTGAGTCACTTATAAATTCTCTCTCTCTCTCTAACTTGGCGCATTTTTCTTCCTTTTGTAGCCGTAGTTCGTAGCTCAGTGGCAAAATTACACAACAGCACGGTTACGCATCCTTTCTATTGCACTTCTTCGTGACTAGCGCCATAATCTAGTGGTAATTTCTGGCTCAGCATTCAGGATGGAGACACCAATTTCACGCCTAGTTAAAGTGAACGGAGCATAGTCGAAGTCTGTGTGTATGTATGTGTATCTGTATGAAGCGTTTTTGTAGTCTGGATTTCGTGACGTACCGATATGTATGTATGTATGTATGTGTACCCATATGGCCCAAGCAGTCTTCATCTTGTGTGTGTGTGTGTGTGTGTGTGTGTGTGTGTGTGTGTGTGTGTGTGTGTGTGTGTGTGTGTGTGTGTGCAAAAGAACTCTCAGGGTAGCACACAGTATTTTTCTATTCTGTTCCTATCAACGTCATACTTATTTTTTTTTAATAAACGTGGCCCAGAGCAGTCTAAGTGCTGATATCGTCACCATTTACCCTCTCTCCCTCCCTCACCTGTATGAAAGAAGGAACCAAAGGCCAGAAGCACGCAAGGCTGTACCCTCCTAAAATAAAAATAAAAATAATAATTAATAACAATATATACAGGACGGGACGAATCAAAGTCTATTTCCGCTAACGCCAGACGATTTTATTCATCCATCACGTGTGCCTGACGATAAGAATTTATTTAAAGATAACACCGGGTTGCCTCTTATCTCTACTGACATTCCAGGGCGATAACTGAGGTGAGATTCGTCCTATTTGTGGCTAAGTTCGAATTGCTAAGGCGGGTATTTTTTTTTTCTTCCTTGTAACCACCTGACGATTTTATTTAGCCTGTGACAGACGTTTTAAACTGGACGAGTTACATACACTTCAAGTCTGAGATTCACCAACAAATAATATACTGTACAGTCTACTATTACTATACTACGACTATACACTACGGTACTACTACTACTACTATATACTACGGTGGTACTACTACTACTATACTATGCTTCCACTGCTACTACCACCTCCACTTAACCTCATCATCTCCTCCCCCACACATACACCGGGAAAAGTTGCGCCTCGTCCCAATCCTCGCCCACGGTGTGTGTGTGTGTGTGTGTGTGTGTGTGTGTGTGTGTGCGCGCGAGAGGGTGAGACAATCCATCCCCTGTATGTTTCAGAATCATTTTGTTTTATTTTTCCGTGGATGAGCGTCTGATTTTCGACCACTCCAAACTCTCTCTCTCTCTCTTTCTCTCTCTCTCTCTCTCTCTCTCACACACACACACACACACAAACACACTGTATATTCGGCACCATTTTTCTATATACAGCTATACATGCTCTATCTACCTATCCACCCACCTATCTATCAGGGCTAGTACGACAGATCTTCAACCTAAATAAAACTCCGCAAAAATAAAAATAAAATATAAGAAGACAATCGCACTGAAGAGGCTAATCCATAAAGTGACTCAGCAATGCATTCACTATTTTATTTAATTTTACTCCTCTATTTTATTTCATTTTACTTTCATTTTCCGTCTATCTATTGCCAGACGCCCCAATCCCGCAAGGGGTGGCCACAAACAAATCGCCTCCATGTCGCCCTGTCCCCCGCCATTTCACTGCCCTGCTCCCACCTCACACCCCCCTCTCTCATATACCTTTTTCATTTTATTTCATTTTCTTTCGCGCCATTATACTCGCCTTTGCCGTCAGGTTTATTGCTTTCGTCTCTGGGAACCCAGCCGCGGACCCCTACACTTCGCCTGGGGAAAGACAGGGAGACTGGCTGTTGCTGTTGTATTGCCGTAACCGCTGTGTGTGTGTGTGTGTGTGTGTGTGTGTGTGTGTGTGTGTGTGTGTGTTGAAACGTTTTCGTAGCTATGAACTGCTTATGTACAGGTGTGTGTGTGTGTGTGTGTGTGTGTGTGTGTGTGTGTGTGTGTGTGTGTGTTGAAACATTTCTGTAGCCTATGAACAGCTTGTGTATGTACCGGTATGTATGTGTGTATGTATGTACAGTATGTAGCTGTGTGTGTGTGTGTGTGTGTGTGTACAGTATATATGTGTGTTGAAACATTTCTGTAGCCTATGAACTGCTTGTGTATGTACCGGTATGTATGAATGTATGGTGTGTGTGTGTGTGTGTGTGTGTGTACAGTATATATGTGTGTTGAAACATTTCTGTAGCCTATGAACTGCTTGTGTATGTACCAGTATGTATGTGTATGTATGTATGTAGCTGTGTGTGTGTGTGTGTGTGTGTGTGTGTGTGTGTGTGTGTGTGTTGAAACATTTCTGTAGCCTATCAACTGCTTGTGTACGTAACGGTATGTACTTATGTATGTAGCTGTGTGTGTGTGTGTGTGTGTGTGTGTGTACGTATGTATGTATGTGTGTGCGCGCGCGCATGTTTTTTCAACCTATGAACTATGTATGTATGTGTGTACGGTATATAGTTGAAGCTGTGTACGCGCGTGCGTGCATGCACCGTATGATGTAGTCTTAATGTGTGGACCGGTAGTAGTAGTTATTAGTAATTGCAGCAGCAGCAGCAGCAGTAGTAGTAGTTGTTGTTGTTGTTATTGTTGTTGTTGTTGCTGGTGTGTGTGTGTGTGTGTGTGTGTGTGTGTGTAGATTTTATGCTTGTGTCGAGTTGTGTGTGCGTATTTTGCCTGTATTTTAGGCTGGTATATGTGTATAGTCCATGTGCGTACGCAAGTAAAGGTAAACAAATATACCTGCACAAATCAAGGTGTGTGTGTGTGTGTGTGTGTGTGTGTACCTGGACGTTCACATGATCGACTTCAACACAGCTTAACTACCGGTAGTTTGTGTTACGCTTTTCGTGTCAAATATTGGCAAATGTAACTGAAAATTTGTATTCGCAACGGTCGTGCTGCATATATAAATTCAAACAGGTTAAGGTATCATAGTAAATACTTGAATTAGCAATGATTTTAATCCACTGTCAGGGATGCAAATAGTTTTCAGTTGTTTTGCAAATTATAAGCTTCATAATTATACCCACTACGGTAAACTGGGCAACAGGAATCTTGTTGGACTATTTTTGACAATTCATCCCTATTCAACCGTTTACTCTACAATTTTAACTTTTAGCATAGTATTCAAAATGGAACCTACTACACTTTTAATATCAAAGTCTTTCCTCTTCAAGCTTCTTACTCTTCTATTTACTTTCTTCACAGTAACTTACATATGTACTGTATATTTATGTAAACATCAAGCAACGTCTTTTAATTTAAATTTACCGGTGGATGTTTAGTAATTTGTGTGATTTTTAACCAGTGATATTCAAATGTGCTGTGGTTCCCCCTAGGTTTTCCTTCAGGTTGCAGTATTTTTTTTTTCCACCTCTGATAAGGTACCCGGTACACCTCGGTATCTTTGTAAATATGAGAAGTGGTCATCAAATTTCGGAAATGTTTGTAAAGGCTGTCTGAAAGTCCTTGAGCAAAATATAAAGGAACTTGAATCCACATTTCAGTTGCTACACCACACTACATGCCACACTTTACACACACTACCAAAGCATGCTACCACACCACATACCACACTTCTTTACACACACACTACCAAAGCATACTACCACACTACATCCTTACACCACACGCTACCACAGAAGTCACGCCTCACACCGCACCGCCAAACACTTAACACACCACGCAATCACACTCAGACTTCAAAAATATCAGTTTGTTTCAAATTTGTCACTATCACACCTCATACATAACACGATCAGTCCTCATACTACATTATAACACTCGACAGGGAATAATTAAGCAGCCACACTCGCGTCACCATGGAGACACCCTACAAACAAGAAACACGTGTACTGGATGATGTCAAACTTTCAAAACGAGTAAAATTGGAATCACAGAGCTACTCACAGGCTGCTGAACGAAGGATGGAATGGTGGCCGTGGTGTATTTTGCTTCCACGTTATTTGCAAACACCTCTGCCATCACCATCGCTCTCTTCCACTGCTTCTATCAACGTTTCACAGGCAAGACCCGCCATCAACGACACGCACATCCACCCTTCCAGAAAGACTCCGCGACACTGAGGCCCTTCCCGCCAATTTGAATCACCGCGCATCTTTTCTGCGCATGGGTATCCTACACGCCATCTCTTGGCGGGCATCAGTACTACAGAATCTCGGTCTTTTATTTTTATTTCTATATTTTTCTTTACTTTCGCACACTTTCTTGAGCTTGTTTTGACTTTTATTTTTACTTAAGCAACCATTTGTCGTTTCATAGC
>NC_136995.1:13641276-13698776 GCF_032717465.1 Coenobita brevimanus
GGTATAGGAATGGCATCAGTAACAGGACACAGTCAGTTCAGTGGTATAGGAATGGCATCAGTAACAGGACACACTCAGTTCAGTGGTATAGGAATGGCATCAGTAACAACCCAGTCAGTTCAGTGGTATAGGAATGGCATCAGTAACAGGACACACTTAGTTCAGTAGCATGGTGCTGCTGGGGTACACCTGGGGCAGTGATGGATGATACGCCTAGTACGACATTGTGCAACTTCAAGAGGTAGCAGCTGTTCGAGGGAGGCAAGGGATGGAGGGATGGCATGATAGTTAAGATGACAGCGACTATATATCAGATATAATGTACAAGCAATTGTGACACTGACCTCTTGTGAGCCGCTAGGGAGGATGCCGAGGAGGTCAGGTTTGTTGAGGGGGCCGGAGCAGAGGGTGGACACAAGTGGGCGGGGTTAAAGAGGGAGGAGAGATGGATAGCGAGATATGTACAGCCCTGTACTACTTACAGATGACAGCCGAGGAGGGAGACGATTGTACAGGCAAACCTGTGAGTGTGAGCGACAGTGAACAGTTTGCCTGTGGTAGTACAGTAATGATGATCAAACCACACACAGAGGCTGCCTGGCCACACCTAATTAAGAGACGCGAAGCGTGGCAGGGAAGGGAGAGCGGATGCGAATATCATCAGCACAGCTAAAGATCGGAGAGGAACTGGGAGAAGAACAAGAGGACCAAGTGTGTTCATAAGAAGGTTAAAGAGGCAGGGGCTGAGAACCCCAGCCTGGGGAGTATCAAGACTGTAGGGTCGGTAGTCCCTGACCGCCCCACAGAACAATATACGAGCGTGGCTACGCGACAGGCAGTGTTCAAGCCAGAGGAACAGGTGGCCAGAGACACCCAGGTAGACGAGTTCATCAGGAATGACATCCCGGTTTGTGACATCTAAGGCAGCTCTGAGGTCAATAAAGGCAGTGCATGAGAAGGATGTGAGGTGAGTAAGGAATTCTGGAATGTAATGTTGCGTGCTGCGATCTGGAAGGAAACCAGTGAGATGAGAGAGTTGACAGAGTTGATTCCGGACAAGATCACGGAGCCTAGGTAAAAGAACTCGATCGAGGACATTGCAGTTACAGGAAGTGAGAGAAATAGGACGGACGTCAGAGGACTTAGGTTTGGGGACTGGCGTGATAGATGCCGTGGGTTCACTCCTCCTTGACAGTGTGCTCAGAGAAACAAACAAGAATATGAGTAAGGGACTGCCAGGAACCTGGTCAATAAGTGGTGCTGTTGCACAGGTGATCTCATCATCACCCAGGGCAGATGCCGTGCCTTGCGACTGCATAAGGCACAACTCACTGGTGGTAATGGGGTGATTATCGAGAGAGGAGGGCGTGGTACGGGCTTCTGCAGTGCGTATTAGTCTGTTTTTGCTGCAGCCTTGAGACAAGCCCAGGTGGAAGGGGCAGCAGTGGCAGTTGGGAATTGTGGACCATTTGTGAGTCAGATTGTTGGCATATGCTACGGGACTCTGGCGGAGAGGAGGACGTACAGGACTGAACGGTAACAAACCAGGCTCCAGGTCGAGGAGTGTCGGCCTCAGTAGAACAGAGGAAGTCATGCCAGTGCTCCTGTCTAACACTGTGTATGAAGTGATGGAGGGACCTGCCAGAAATGAGAAGAGTGTGGAGGGTGTCAGTCGTGTGGTATGTGCTGTACTCTGATGTCGCTCGCTGCACCTGCCCCCCCAACACACAGGCGGCCATCCCACACCCACTGGCCAGGCACTAAAGCGACACAAAACACTTGAGTTAACCACAGTCTCTAGTAAAGGAAAACGCTGGTCACCCACAACATCAGAGAAAATGAGATCGCCAGGCCAGTGTTAAGGGAGACAAATATAACAGGGAAATACAGCCTCTTTCATCAGTGTTGTTGTGGAAGCTCCCTAACACCTCTTCATGAGCGATTTACTTGTTTATTACACCCTACTGTCCTATTCTGCGTTGCATAAATCCTTCAAACATCGCCATACTCTGCATAAATAACGTACAACAAGATAATAACCAGCCGTATCCAAAAATAAATCGATAAGGAAGAGGCGTTAGGGTGCCCTCATACCCTACGAGAATACGAACCAAAGAATCGCATTATTTCCGAATTGTCAAAAATCTTGTCCTTAAATGATCCCCCCCCTTCTCTCTCTCTCTCTCTCTCTCTCTCTCTCTCTCTCTCTCTCTAAACAGAGTAAACATGTCTGGAGGTGTCTGTTTATCTATCTATCTATCTACGCCCATTTATCTACTCCTACCTCTCGACCTTGATACCTGTCTATCCACATGTCTATCCATCTATCTATCGCCAGACACTTAAGCTTGGAGTAGGTGGCCACAAACAAATCGCCTCCATGTCACCCTGTCATCATCATCAGTCTGCCCTCTCCCGCCACCCTCACTCCTACCTCTCCACCCCATCCCTCTGTCTCATCCCTTCAAATGGCGGGAGACAGGGCGACATGGAGGCGATTTGTTTGTACCACCCCCTACGGGATTAATGCGTCTGACAATAGATAGATAGATAGAGTATGAGAGTGAAGTGGAGGGGTGGAGAGGGAGAGGAAGGCCGGGGATGAAATGGAGGGATGGAGTGGAGAGATATGTGAGAGAGGGGGTGGTGTGAGCTGAGGGGAGGGCAGTGAAATGGCGGCGGACGGGGGGACATGGAGGCGATTTGTTTGTGGCCACCCCTTACGGGATTAAGGCGTCTGGCAATACATACATAAATATAGATATAGTATAAGTAAAATATTCGGATTTCGGAATGACCCTGGACCACTTCACAGGCTTCGTAGCACCTCTTCCTTAGCGATTTATTTTACATACTAAAGGCACAGTAGTTGGGGGTGACCATCATCCACTCACTTGATGTACCGCCTTCTTCTTCCTTCACCTTAATCATTCTTTTTCTGTGTCTATTCTCCTCTCGACCTACTTCTCTCAAGTCACTTTTTACTACTCTTCTTTCCATTTCAGGTGGCTTTACATTGAGTGGCAAGCCAAATGATTCCTTTAAGTCAGGAAACCATTTACATCGCTGGGTGGTAACCATATAACCAACGCAAACGTGTTCCCTACGTGTCAACAAGTGGGTTGGCGGAGGGTTAGTGCCCCTCCCTGTAAAACAAATAACTCAAAGACAAACAGCCACCCCTTATGGAATTAATACGTTTAGCTATAGATATATTATAGTTTCATACCCAGACATTTGAGGTGCCCTGTGCAGAATAAATAGGTATGGTAGGCGTTGGGAAATATAAATCCACTTATTGGCTAAATTTTCACGGTTTATCTCTCTACCTTTACCGCCTTTCACTGCCTTGGGCCTGAGGTGAGGTTAGGCTGGATGACACACTGAAGACTTAGACATTAAACTGCTTTCTTGATTATTTTCTTGAAGGGAGGATGGGAGAGTGAAGGAACAGACAACTTAGAAATTCTGATAGTGCGTTATTTTCCCTTTCCATCAAAATACAAGTCATATAAAGATATCTCTAACTCAAATTATCAGATCAGGTTAAATAAACTTTGCATTATCATAAACATTTATTAAAATAGAATTACTGTATAATTAGTAAAGAAACATTATATTATTTTACACAGATATATTACAAAATGGAATCCGAATTACTGGGTGAATTTCTTCTGCAAAAAATTGACAATATTTTGCCCACTCAAATTCTCCTCGCCTGCCTCTTTCTCATCGTTACCTGCCCTGTGTTCAATACCTTTAGCTTTGTACCCATCCTCTTTGTACTCCTGGTAACCTTCCTTGTAGCCGTTTTTGTCTATGTAGTTCCCTTCTGGCCTGTAGTCGAGAGGGTGATAGTGATGATGGTGAAAGTGCAGGACCCCATCACCATCTCTCGTAAACTCCACATCATCACCGTGGTATTTGTGTAGATGGTGAGTGAGGCTGTCAGAGTAGCTTCCTGTATGCTGTATTTCGCCCCTGTAACTCGTGTATTTCTTGTAACCTCCCTCAGTCTTGTAGTCATAGCCCTGGTGATCTTCCCTGTATTCTTTCTTGTAGTGTTCATTCTCTTCGTAGTTGTCACCATACTTCTGCCTGTAATATTCCTCGCTTTTGTATTTCCCTCCGTCTTTGTAATACTCAGACCTCTTGTAATACTTATCGCCATCTTTGTAATAGTCACCACGCTCGTCTTTGTAATATTTTCCATCGTCATACCTGTAATAGTCACCAGTGTCTTTGTAATAGTCATCTTTGTAATAGTCTTTCCTCTTGTAATAGTTCTCACCCTCTTTGTAATAGTCACCACGCTCGTCTTTGTAATATTTGCCATCGTCATACCTGTAATAGTCACCTTTGTAATAGTCCTGGTCTTTGTAATAGTCGTGGCTGCCCTTGTAATAGTCATCTTTGTAATAGTCTTTTCTTTTGTAATAGCTGTCACCATCTTTGTAATAGTCACCAAGCTTATCACTGTAATACACACCGTCCTCATACCTGTAATAGTCACCAGTGTCTTTGTAATAGTCATCTTTGTAAGAGTCTTGACGTTTGTAATAATTCTCACCTTCTTTGTAATAGTCACCACCTTCATCTTTGTAGTATTTCCCACCTTCATACTTGTAATAGTCGCCAGTGTCTTTGTGATAGTCATCCCTGTAATCCTGCCTCTTGTAATATTTCTCACCCTCTTTGTGATAGTCACCATACTGATCTTTGTAGTATTTGCCATCCTCATATCTGTAATAGTCACCTTTGTAATCGTCCTTGTCTTTGTAAGAGTCATCCTTGCCATAATAGTCATCTTTGTAATAGTCTTTCCTCTTGTAATAGTCGTCACCCTCTCTGTAATAGTCACCATACTGATCTTTGTAATACACGCCATTCTTATATCTATAGTAATCACCTTTGTAATCGTCCTTGTCTTTGTAATAGTCAACCTTGCCATAGTCATAGCTTGGGTAGTCATCCCTGTAATAGTCTTTCCTCTTGTAATATTTCTCACCCTCCTTGTAATAGTCACCATGCTGATCTTTGTAGTATTTGCCATCCTCATATCTGTAATAGTCACCAGTGTCTTTGTAATCGCCTTTGTAATAGTCATCCCTGTAATCCTGCCTCTTGTAATAACTATCACCTTCTTTGTAATAGTCACCACGTTCATCTTTGTAGTATTTACCACCTTCATACCTGTAATAGTCACCTTTGTAATAGTCATCCCTGTAATCTTTCCTCTTGTAATAGTCGTCACCCTCTTTGTAATAGTCACCACGTTCATCTTTGTAATATTTTCCATCTTCATACCTGTAATAGTCACCAGTGTCTTTGTAACCTTTGTAATAGTCATCCTTGCCATAATAGTCATCTTTGTAGTAGTCTTTCTTCTTGTAATAGCTGTCACCCTCTTTGTAATAGTCACCACGTTCATCTTTGTAATATTTACCATCTTCATACCTGTAATAGTCACCTTTGTAATAGTCCTGGTCTTTGTAATAGTCATCCTTGCCATAATAGTCATCTTTGTAATAGTCTTTCCTCTTGTAATAGTCGTCACCCTCTTTGTAATAGTCACCACGCTCGTCTTTGTAGTATTTCCCATCTTCATACCTGTAATAGTCACCTTTGTAATAGTCATCCCTGTAATCCTGCCTCTTGTAATATTTCTCACCCTCTTTGTAATAGTCACCACGTTCATCTTTGTAATATTTACCATCCTCATACCTGTAATAGTCACCTTTGTAATAATCATCCTTGCCATAATAGTCATCTTTGTAATAGTCTTTCCTCTTGTAATAGTCGTCACCCTCTCTGTAATAGTCACCATACTGATCTTTGTAATACACGCCATTCTCATATCTATAGTAATCACCTTTGTAATCATCCTTGTCTTTGTAATAGTCAACCTTGCCATAGTCATAGCTTGGGTAGTCATCCCTGTGATAGTCTTTCCTCTTGTAATAGTCGTCACCCTCTTTGTAATAGTCACCACGTTCATCTTTGTAATATTTACCATCCTCATACCTGTAATAGTCACCTTTGTAATAGTCATCCTTGCCATAATAGTCATCCCTGTAATAGTCTTTCCTCTTGTAATAGTCGTCACCCTCTTTGTAATAGTCACCACGTTCATCTTCGTAATATTTCCCACCTTCATACCTGTAATAGTCACCTTTGTAATAGTCTTTCCTGTAATAGTCATCCTTGTCCCTGTAGCCGTCGTAGTCTTTCTCGTAATCGCTCATGTAATACTTATCTTCCCTGTTGTAATATCCTTTCTTGTATTCCTCTCTGTAGGGTTTGTATTCCTCCCTCCCGTAGCCTCCCCCAGGACCAGAAGGGCGTGGGTCTGGGCGAATTTCTGGGCGGGATCCTGGGCGTAAATCCGGGACCTGGGCAGTGGGTTGGAATTGGGTCTGGGCTGGACTGCTGGGCTGGAACTGGGGCTGGAACTGGGACTGGAATTGGGGCTGGACTGGACTGGAAGGCTGGAATTGGGGCTGGAACTGGGGCTTGGCTTGGATGGTGGGCTGGAAAGTCTGCTGGAATTGAGGTTGGGCTTGACCGCTGGGCTGGAACTGGGACTGGAATTGGGGCTGGGCCGGACTGGAGGGCTGGAATTGGGGCTGGGCCGGACTGGAGGGCTGGAATTGGGGCTGGAACTGGGTCTGGGCTGGACTGGTGGGTTGGAAGTGGGGCTTGGGTTGGCTGGAGGGCTGGAATTGGGGCTTGGCTTGGCTGTTGGGCTGGAATTGGGGCTGGAACTGAGTCTGGGATGGACTGGTGGGCTGGAAGTGGGGCTTGACTTGGCTGGTGGGCTGGAAGTGGGGCTGGGTAGGCTGCTGGAAGTGTATTTGACTGAACTGGGACTGGCCTTGAGACTGTGCCTGCTGTTGCTGGTGCTGGTGCTGTTGTATTAGCTGTTGTTGCTGTATTAACTGCTGCTGTTCTTGCTGCTGTACCAATTTCTGTTGTTGTTGCTGTTGTATTAGTTGCTGTTTCTGTTGTATTAACTGCTGTTGTTCTTGCTGCTGTTGTACCAGTTTCTGTTGCTGTTGCTGTTGTATTAATTGCTGCTGTTCTTGCTGCTGCTGTACCAGTTTCTGTTGCTGTTGCTGTTGTAGTAGCTGCTGTTGGCGGATGACCTGCTGCTGCTGTTGTATTAGCTGTTGCTGCTGTAGTAATTGCTGTTGCTGTTTTTGCTTCTGCGTCTGTGCTGTCGTAACGCCGGCCAAGAATGGATCGACCCTGTGGCCAGTGGGGCGGCTGGGGCGAGGTGCTGAGCCAGGCTGACCCCCCTGCTGAGTAACAAACTGCTGACTGGACCCTGCTTGTTGGCCGCTGGTGCTGCCGTGAACAAACTGACCGCTGACCTGCTGGACTGATGCTCCAGACTGCTGACTGGAGGTACTCTGCTGACTCGTGCTGAACTGATGTGTGGCGCCTTGCTGACTTGAGAAATGAGTCGTCCCAGCGCCTACTTGCTGACTGAACTGAGCGGCTTGCTGATTTGCTGAGCCAGACTGTTGGAACGCGGACCCCTGCTGACTAAACTGCTGGAAGGACCCGTGACTTTGCTGACCAGAACTAAATTGCTGACTCGAGGCGCTGGACTGATGGAAAGAAGACGCCTGCTGACTTGTGCTGAACTGCTGACTGCTGGAGGTGAAGTGCTGACCCCCGGTGCCGAAGACCATGTGACCTCCGGAGATGGCAGCGCGCAGAGTGTCGAGGATGAAGTCGGTGTAGAAGGCGATGTCGACGAAGGCGGTGGGCACTCCCCGATTGCACGCCGCATCCCACGCCACAAGACCTGGGGAGGGAGGGAGGGAGGAAGGGAAAGAGGGAGGGAAAGAAGCAGGGAAAGAAGGGGAGAAAGAAGAAGGGTAAGAGGGAGGGAAAGGAGGGAAAAAGGGAGAGGGAGACAGGGAGAGAGATGGAAAGAGAGAGGGAAAAAAGGAGGGAAAGAGGGAGGGAGGGAGAGAAGGGAGTTAGCCATCAGTTCCTTCTTCCACGCAGTTCAACCATACAGCGTGAACCTAAATGAACCCCCAACACCCACGACAATAGAACCCTTATCACCCATCCATCCGTATCTAAGTGAGCCCCAGCCTTGCACCACACCGAGTTCTACAAAGGATAGAGGATATAGATAAAAATGACGCTATCTTACGTTCAAGCAATCTTCAATTCTGTCCAACTTATAAATTGTTAACCTTCCCAAAATTACCTGTCGTGATTATTAGCCACCTGTAGAGAATTTAATTACAGTGGACCTTATCTCTGGGACGAAATTTTATGCTAAGTATCGGGCAAAGTATTCTAGCAACTTTTCAAACTTAGACGACTTCATTATGCATAAGTACTGAACCATCTGGAGAGAGTGTATAATATTTTCTTTTTCCTGTATTTCGTCTATACCACCTGCAGACAAGGTTACCAATTTCTTTTCTTTTTCTTTTTTCTTTTTTCTTTTTAGTATCTGCTGGCACTACCTAGTAACCATTTACATATATCAATGGAATCTAAAGTGAACGAAGATTACACATGTATCGTAGTGTCTTTTCCGTCTGAGAAAATACTAAACCAGGCTGATATTTTATGACTGAGCAAGTATAGAACAATGGTAGGCCTAAAGTAAGTTCTTCAAATTTAGAACAATGGTAGGCCTAAAGTAAGTTCTTCAAATTTAGAACAATGGTAGGCCTATAATAAGTTCTTCAAATTTAGAACAATGGTAGGCCTAAAATAAGTTCTTCAAATTTAGAACAATGGTAGGCCTATAAGTTATTCAAATTTCAGAACATAAGGCAGGGAATAACACTTACCCTACACTACTACACGAGAACAATGCCGACTTCAGTGGCACTTATGAAAGGCAAGTTGCAAAGCCTGAACAAACACTACACGAGAACAACGCTGGCTTCAGTGGTACTACGTAAGGCAAGTTGCAAAGCTTAATTACTGATCAACAGCCCCGTGTCTAAACTGAATTACTGTCAAGGTGAAATACTCTACGCAAAGTGTCAATCATTGCCGTCTGCTCTTGCCTTTACCAGACACCTTCGAGACGTTTGGTACTGAGGGGATAGTTAATATTCTACCATCCGTTTACTACGTGGGTCTATTCTTACGCTTGGTACGGGTGAACTCAGGGATTGGTGTTGAAGCTTCCTGGTCATGAATGGTGTCCAGTGAATTAAAATATTGAAACATTTACCACAACCTCCCTGCTACCTTAGATTTCAGAGGATATCCGGGGTGAATAGAAAGGAAATCCAAGCATTCTATATCGAACTCCACTACTGTATAACCATTTGAGTCCCGTCGCTTCTGACTCTACGGACCTGTTAAAAAGGACCTGGTGGACTCTACGGACCTGTGAAAAAAGCTCGCGGACTCTATGGACCTGTAAAAAACACTGGTGGACTCCACGGACCTGTAAATAACACTGGTGGGCTCTACGCACCTGTAAAAAAATTGTGGACTCTACGGACCTGTAAATAACACTGGTGGACTCTACGGACCTGTGAAGAAGCTAGTGGACTCTACGGACCTGTAAAAAAGTTGGTGGACTCTACGGACCTGTAAAAAAGTTGGTGGACTCTACGGACCTGTAAAAAAGTTGGTGGACTCTACGGACCTGTAAAAATACCTGGTGGACTCTACGGACCTGTAAAAATACCTGGTGGACTCTACGGACCTGTAAAAATACCTGGTGGACTCTACGGACCTGTAAATAACACTGGTGGACTCTACGGACCTATAAATAACTCTGGTGGACTTGTAGCAAATGACCTGACGCTGATCTAAGGCCAAATGAAGTCAGTGTCGAGGGCTGCGGATTCACATGCTGTTTTTCAAGGTACGTAGAGAAGCAGGAGAGGTGACACGTTAATTGACGCCTACTCTACCTCATTATATATCTATCTATCTATTGCCGGACGCCTTAATCCCGTAAAGGGGGTGGCCACAAACAAATCGCCTCCATGTCACCTCATTATCACCCTCTTAACTGTTCCGTACAGCATCACATGAAGACACAGGCACCTACCTCTCAACACGTACTGCCCTGATAGCGTCCTGCACACCAGCCCACTGCCACCGTCACCCTGGTAAAGCAATGGATTAGACAAACTTTTTACCGAAACTTTTTATTGAAACCTTACAGTACACTCAAGCCTTCGACTCAAGCCTTCGACTCAAGCCTTCGACTCAAGCCTTCGACTCAAGCCTTCGACTCAAGCCTTCGACTCAAGCCTTCGACTCAAGCCTTCGACTCAAGCCTTCGACTCAAGCCTTCGACTCAAGCCTTCGACTCAAGCCTTCGACTCAAACCTTCGACTCAAACCTTCGACTCAAACCTTCGACTCAAACCTTCGACTCAAACCTTCGACTCAAACCTTCGACTCAAACCTTCGACTCAAACCTTCGACTCAAACCTTCGACTCAAACCTTCGACTCAAACCTTCGACTCAAACCTTCGACTCAAACCTTCGACTCAAACCTTCGACTCAAACCTTCGACTCAAACCTTAGACTCAAACCTTAGACTCAAACCTTAGACTCAAACCTTAGACTCAAACCTTAGACTCAAACCTTAGACTCAAACCTTAGACTCAAACCTTAGACTCAAACCTTAGACTCAAACCTTAGACTCAAACCTTAGACTCAGACTTTTACACTGGCACTTTTACACTGACACTTTTACACACAAACTTCACACTCAGACTTACTAAAACTTTATAATGAAACTTCCTGTGCCCACGTTTCCCCCAGACCAGACCTAAAAATTCTAGAAAGTCTTAATTTTGATGTTGATAGTTAAAATAGAGTCAATGTATTTTTATTTTTTTATTTTTTTTTAGTTTCAAAAAATGGAAATGGATTTGACACTGCATTCAGCCACCAAAATAAAAAAATAAAAAAATAAACATTGGATTTAAGAACTGGTTAATTTGTACACCTGAGGAACGTCACTTGTACACCTGAGCAACGTCACTTGTACACCTGATTAACGTCACTTGTACACCTGGTAACGTCACTTGTACACCTGAGCACCGTCACTTGTACACCTGAGCACCGTCACTTGTACACCTGAGCACCGTCACTTGTACACCTGAGCACCGTCACTTGTACACCTGAGCACCGTCACTTGTACACCTGAGCACCGTCACTTGTACACCTGAGCACCGTCACTTGTACACCTGAGCACCGTCACTTGTACACCTGAGCAACGTCACTTGTACACCTGAGCAACGTCACCTGTACACCTGAGCAACGTCACCTGTACACCTGAGCAACGTCACCTGTACACCTGAGCAACGTAATATGTACACCTGAGCAACGTCACTTGGACACCTGAGTAATTTAATCCACATGTCTGAGTTTTGAGCTGAATGGTTTTTGGAGTTTGGACATTTCTACTCAGCCTGAGTGAGTGAGTGAGTGAGTGAGTGAGTGAGTGAGTGAGAGTGAGAGTGAGAGTGAGAGTGAGAGTGAGAGTGAGAGTGAGAGTGAGAGTGAGAGTGAGAGAGAGAGAGAGAGAGAGAGAGTGTGTGTGTGTGTGTGTGTGTGTGTGTGTGTGTGTGTGTGTGTGTGTGATACAAGTTTATGCCAAGTTTTTCAGAGTTTAATTGAAAAAAAAAAAAAACACCGACGCAGGGCACAATGCTTTAAAATGATCCTTTTTTTTTTTTTTTTTTTTAATGGAAAGTAACAGGAGGTGAATGACAGCCAGCCTCAAAGTAGGTAAGATTTTTAGACATATAATTACCTTTTTATTCATGCATTTTTAAGATCTTGCCTTTCTATATTTATCCATCAAAGAAACATTTAACTACTTAGGTCCACAGTTACAAGGTCATTCTACATCCATACTTACAAAGTCACCATACATCCACACTTACAAGGCCACTGTACATCCACACAAGGCCACTATACACTAACTAGGTAACTATACATCCGCACTTACAAGCCAAATCTATCACACTACAAAGGTGACATTTTCCAGCGTGTACTACAACAGGTGTCACTCACATGGCAGGTGTCGGTGAGGAGGACGCCCTTACCACACATGAACCCCGGCAGGAGTTTGAAGAAGGCCCCCAGCCCCTTGACGGCCCGCAGCTGCCTCTGACACTTGTCGCTCGCAATGGGCAGGTATCGCGCGTCCTGTAGCAGCGGCTGGAAGCTGTTGTGGCGCAGCTTACCGTCCTGGAGGAGTACAGGTGCACATGTAGAACAGGCGCACATGTAGAACAGGCGCACATGTAGAACAGGCGCACATAGAACAATACACAGAACATATGCACATAGAACAGGTGCATACAGAACAGATGCCTATGTAACTGCTAGTACCGCTGAACATTAGGGGATGGATTGTCAAAGCTACCTAATAATTTTCATGTCCATATTTTTCATACCAATAATTTTCGTACCCATGGTAATTCTCATCCACATTACGGGATTGATGCGTCTGGCAATAGATAAATAGGTTACGATAAATGCCACTGACCGCAGAGTGCGAGACAAAGCCCCACGACGCCACGAAGCAGTCCTGAAGCTCCGAGGCAGCGACCGAAGCCTCGCCAGGGAAACACACCCGCGCCACATTCGCCAGGCCTGTCACCGGGTACTGCAGCCTCAGCACACAGATGTCGGCCTTCAGTGTACGGCGGGTGTATTCTGATGGGTGGGAGAGAGGATGGAAGTAAATGAAAACACAAAGATACGAGTAAAAGGTTATTCTCGTGGGTGGGAGAGAAAATGACAGTAGGTAAATGAAGGCACAAAGATACGGGTAAAATGTTATTCTGATGGATGGGAGAAGATGGAAGTAAATTAAAGCACAGACACGAGTAAAAGATTATTCTGATGGATGGGAGAGAAGATGGCAGAAGGTAAATGAAAGCACAAAGATACGAGTAAAAGGTAGACCACAGGAGAACAATCCCATGAAATGAACAAGTATGAATCTGAAAGTGATCCCATGAATGCCAACGGTCCTTCGAAACTGAAAAGGACCGTGAAACTAAAGGACCGTGAAACTAAAGGATCGTGAAGCTGTGGTACAAGTAAATACATTTTGAAATTTGTTCTGTGTTTGGATGAGTCCGTTTCTTTTACCAGTCTTTCCCTAAATGCATGGTATACTGCGGAAATCCAGTCTATTCCCAACCCGCTACCCTTGTGGACCCTTTACACAGGATCCCTTCAGGTTTTCCTTTGCCTGCTGCATGGATATCTTTGAATTTTAGTTCTACAAAAGACTTCATTCATTCTGATCGTCTTAATATCCAAATTACTGAGCTGTAGCTCAGTCGGTAGAGAGGTGGCCTGCAGTCCCACCGGACCCAGGTTCAAATCCCCGCTGGGGCAGGGAACAGTTTAAGGATTTGAATTTAGTAAAAGCAAACTTTACTTATCTACTAGAAGACCCGCCGACATGTCGTAAAAATACCCCCGCTAATACCAATACACCAGTCCTGTATGAGACAGCCTTAGCATGTATTCAGTATGGACGGTGGGTGTTAGCGCCGAAGTGGTGACATGTAGAGGTGAATGGTATGTAGAAAGACTACTGGGCCTTGGAGCAGGCTGTAAAGCCTTTGGCCAGAGTCGGAAAAAAAAAAAAAAATCTCAGTACCCAAGTGACAATATGATGATTCCCACTAACGTAAGGAAGTGAAGCCTGGACCCTGTTGGAAAGACAAGAGTGAGAGGAGTGGAAGTGAGTTGAGAGGAGTGGAAGTGAGTTGAGAGGAGTGGAAGTGAGTTGAGAGGAGTGGAAGTGAGTTGAGAGGAGTGGAAGTGAGTTGAGAGGAGTGGAAGTGAGTTGAGAGAAGCCTGTGGGGTTGCATGGAAGGACAGGCAGGCAAATGAGGAAAAGGTGCATTGTGGAGGGGATGAAAAGTGACCAAATTTTCTCACCTTTTCCTGTAGCTCCTTAAAAATTGAAATACGTTTTCATCGTTTTTCCTGTGTTCCCTAAATTAACCAAGTATATTTTAACTTTTTTTTCTGTATTCCCTAAATTAAGGATGAGATGGAGGGATGGAGTGGAGAGGTATATGAGAGATGGGGGAGTGTGTGAGCTGGGAGCAGGGCAGTGAGATGGAGGGGGACGGGGTGACATGGAGGCGATATGTTTGTGGCCACCCCTTACGGGATCAAGGCGTCTGGTAATATATATTTTCACTGCTTTTTCTCACATATCCTTCACTCTCCAGGTATACTCTCTGCGACATACCTGGGTGGCACACAACCCTGGTCACCGGCACGTCGTAGGAAGGATGCGTCTCAGCGTCGGTGGACAGGTCAAAGTCACCAACGCGAACCAGGATATGCGACGCCGCCAGCTGGGGAGAGAGGGAGGGTTGGCGTGAGACGTGGGTAGGGTTTATGAAGCTTCGAATATATTTTTTTTATTACACTTACCTCAATTTTCTTTTTATATGGTATTTAGTGAACGTTCATTTAGTTTAGAAATAGTCGTGAATAGCTTAGATTATTCTAGTGATGGTGATGGTAAAGTGTGTAAGAAGGGCTTAGTTAGGCCCCAGTATACAAACCATCATCATCATCAATATATATCCTCATCAATATATATCATCATCAATATGTATCATCATCATCATCAATATATATATATCACCATCATCAATGTATATCATCATCATCATCAATATATATAATCATCATCAATATATATAATTATCATCAATATATATCATCATAATCATCAATATACATCATCATCATCAATATACATCATCAATATATATAATCATCATCAATATACAGTATATCATCATCATCATCAATATACATCATCATCATCAATATACATCATCATCATCAATATACATCATCAATATATATAATCATCACCAATATATATAATCATCATCAATATACAGTATATCATCATCATCATCAATACATATCATAATCATCATCATTAATATATATAATCATCATCAATATATATCATCATCATCAATATATAAAGTGTAGAATAAACTCCGGAACTGTACCCCAGCCAGGCAGTGTGCGACGGTGACCACATAGCGATCGGCGATGACCACACCACCACACAAATATGACAGACTAAGATCCAAAATGCCCACCTGAAAAAAAACAAAAAACAAAATAAACCAAAATAGAATAAACCAAAATAAACCAAAATTAATAAAAGCCAAAATAAAATAAACCCAAACAAATCAAATTAAATAAAAATAAACCAAAATAAAATAAATCAGAATAAATAAAAACCAAAATAAATAAAACCAATAATGAACTAAAATAAACAAACAAAAATAAACCGAAATCAAACCGAACTAAAATAAACCAAAATAAATAAAAACCAAAATAAAATAAAAAAATAAATCAAAACAAATTAAACAAAAATAAATTAAATAAACCAAAAATAAAATAAACCAAAAAAATAAAAAATAAAAAATAAAATAAACCAAAATAAAAAATAATTGAACTAGCTCTGGCACACGTGAGGAGAATAAAAAAAAGAGACAAAGAATATATAGACAATTTTATCCCCATTCTAAGGCGGAGGGGTAATAAAAATTGAAGTTTCCTGGTATTTTTGAAGTTATAAGCTGGTATTTTTGAAGTTATAAGCTGGTATTTTTGAAGTTATGAGGGGCAATTTCTCCCTTTCTCAGTCCTACCTACTGTTGATGTAGTTATTATTTTCTTTATTATTATTATTATTATTATTATTATTATTATTATTATTATTATTATTATTATTATTATTATTATTATCATTATTATTTTTATTATTTTTTTTTTTGGTGCGGTTTTTTTGACACTGCGTCCCCCATATTAACACAAGTACTCCTCTTGCAGCCTCCACTTTATTTCTTATCAGGGCCTTCATAGCACCTTCCACTCTCCTCCCCCGTGCCACTCCACTCTCCTTCCCCCGTGCCACTCCACTCTCCTTCCCCCCTGCCACTCCACTCTCCTTCCCCCCTGCCACTCCACTCTCCTTCCCCCCTGCCACTCCACTCTCCTTCCCCCCTGCCACTCCACTCTCCTTCCCCCCTGCCACTCCACTCTCCTTCCCCCCTGCCACTCCACTCCCCTTCCCCCCGTGCCACTCCACTCCCCGTCCCCCCGTGCCACTCCACTCCCCGTCCCCCGTGCCACTCCACTCCCCTTCCCCCCGTGCCACTCCACTCCCCTTCCCCCCCCGCCACTCCACTCCCCTTCCCCCCTGCCACTCCACTCCCCTTCCCCCCTGCCACTCCACTCCCCTTCCCCCCGTGCCACTCCACTCCCCTTCCCCCCGTGCCACTCCACTCCCCTTCCCCCCGTGCCACTCCACTCCCCTTCCCCCCGTGCCACTCCACTCCCCTTCCCCCCGTGCCACTCCACTCCCCTTCCCCCCGTGCCACTCCACTCCCCTTCCCCCCGTGCCACTCCACTCCCCTTCCCCGTGCCACTCCACTTTCCACTTCCTTTTGCACACTTTCCCAACTCCACCCCTACACTCTGTAATTCACGTCTCTCCCTCCATTCATTCCATTTTCTCAATAATCATGAATAAAGTTTTAATAGTAAGAATGATTTTTTATTAAACTATAGAACGTTTTAAGAGCAAACTTATTGACTTGAAAATAATTACTTACGAGGTAGAAAGGGGTAAGGTCATGTTGTTCTACTGTCCTTGGTACTTACATGCCATGGATACTTACATGCCACGGGTACTGTTCTTGGTACTTACATGCCATGGATACTTACACGCCACGGGTACTGTTCTTGGTACTTACATGCCATGGATACTTACATGCCACGGGTACTGTCCTTGGTACTTACACGCCACGGGTACTGTCCTTGGTACTTACACGCCACGGGTACTGTCCTTGGTACTTACACGCCACGGGTACTGTCCTTGGTACTTACACGCCACGGGTCCTGTCCTTGGTACTTACACGCCACGGGTCCTGTCCTTGGTACTTACACGCCACGGGTCCTGTCCTTGGTACTTACACGCCACGGGTACTGTCCTTGGTACTTACACGCCACGGGTCCTGTCCTTGGTACTTACACGCCACGGGTCCTGTCCTTGGTACTTACATGCCACGGGTCCTGTCCTTGGTACTTACACGCCACGGGTACTGTCCTTGGTACTTACATGCCACGGGTACTGTCCTTGGTACTTACACGCCACGGGTACTGTCCTTGGTACTTACATGCCACGGGTACTGTCCTTCCTGTGCCGGTGCCGCGTCACTGCCATGTACGGCCCCGCGAGTTACGGACACGAGCGGCACGCCACACCCCACACCCACGCCCTGGACACAAAGGTAAATCCGTCAGTCTGAATTTAACACTGAATCTGATAACCAGGTGTGTGTGTGTGTGTGTGTGTGTGTGTGTGTGTGTGTGTGTGTGTGTGTGTGTGTGTGTGTGTGTGTGTGTGTGTGTGTGTGTGTGTGTGTGTGCGTGCGTGCGTGCTCGTATGTATGCGTGCGTGCGTGCGTGCTCGTATGTATGCGTGCGTATGTATATATGTATGTGTATATGTATGTATGTATGTATGTATGTTTGCATGTAAGTATGTATGTGTATGTAGGCATGTGTGTGCATGTATGTGTGTATATGCATGTATGTTTATGTATGCGTGTATGTATGTGTATGTATGTATGTACGTGTGCGTGTATGTGTATTTAAGTATGGCTGATAAATCGTGTGAAGCCAGCAAGAATACTACTGCTACTACAACTACCACCATCACCACCACCACCACACTGACCTGGGATGCCGTTCTGCCCGTCACTCCCGGCAGCATCTCAGTACTGTTAACCACGCTGGTCGGTGCCACGGTGAACACGGTGTCTGGGAGAGTCAAAGGTTTCATCATAAAAAAAGTTTCATTAGTTTCATAGTAAAAAGTTTCATAATTGACACACGACTGCTACACCGACTAGATTAAAGAGAGAGAGAGAGAGAGAGAGAGAGAGAAAATAGAAAGGTGCAAAAAAAGCCTTCAGTACATCCATACAATAGGAAGAGGGCAGGAAGAGAGCAAGAAGAGAGCACGAAGAGAGCACGAAGAGAGCACGAAGAGAACAAAAAGGGAGCAAGAACACGAAGAGAGCAAGAAGAGAGCGGGAAGATACAACAGGAAGTAACTTTTCTTCATAGACCTGCGGCAACAGCTGACGTTTCGATGAGGGAAGCTCCCTAACACCTCTTCCTGTGCGATTTATTTTTGGATAGAAGTGGTGGATATCCTTTTAGACGTTACCTATGAAGAGTATGGCGATAGTACAAGGGATTTATTTTCAGAGTGTAATAAAATAAATCGCTTAGTAAAAGGTGTTAGGCGAAAAAGTGGCCAGGCAGGGTAACCAAGAGGCCAGGCAGGGGTAACCAAGGGGCCAGGCAGGGTATCTAATTTTTTCATTTTTTCCACAGTAACTACAGCCTGGCACACAAATATATTACAAAAACTCACCATTATCAGGGGCGAATCCAGCCAATATGCCCTGTAGGTCTGAGTGTTCCTCCCCCCCTGTAGGTAAAGCAAAGACTGGTTTAAGAAAGGGAAAAATTAATAAAACTAGCATGAAAACTCAAAATAAAATAAAAAACTATCAAAATAAAAAACACTAAAAATAAATAAATAAATCAAAAAATAAGATAAACATCCATCCTTAAAACCATCCATCCTTAAAACCATCCATCCTTAAAACCACAAAATCCTTAAAACCACAAAATCCTTTAAACCATCCATCCTTAAAACTTCAACATCCTTAAAACCTCAAAATCCTTTAAACCATTCTTTAAAATACCTTATAAAGCACTACGTCATCATAGCGAACGAGTTAGGAAGGTCAAAAAAGGTCAAGGGGAATCCAAAGAGGTCACGTACTCACCCTCCATCTCCTCCACGTCGCGTCTTCGTCGTCGCCTCCGGGGGTCAACAAGCTCACTCAGGCCGGTAGTGAAGTTGTCCAATACTTCCTTAACGTGATCCACTGAAAGACGGATTACGTGGATTAGCGGGATTAAGATTAGGTGGATTAGAAGGATTATTAGGATTATTAGAAGGATTATTGGGATTATTAGGATTATTAGAAAGATCATTAAGATTATTAGAAGGATTATTAGGATTGTTAGGATTATTAGGATTAGAAGGATTATTAGGATTGTTAGGATTATTAGGATTATTAGAAGGGTTATTAGGATTGTTAGAAGGATTATTAGATTAGAAGGATTATTAGAAGGGTTATTAGGATTGTTAGAAGGATTATTAGGATTGTTAGAAGGATTATTAGGATTGTTAGAAGGATTATTAGGATTATTAGAAGGGTTATTAGGATTGTTAGAAGGATTATTAGGATTATTAGAAGGATTATTAGGATTGTTAGAAGGATTATTAGGATTATTAGAAAGTTTATTAGGAGGTTTGTTTGGATTATTAGGATTAAGAGGATTAAAAAGATTGAGAATTAGGATTAGGAGGGTTAGGAGGGTCAGGACGAGAGGGAGGATTAGTGGGATTAATTTCTTTTCATCCGACGGAACTGGTTCACTCAATTAGTTGTGGTTGGTTTGAATTCCAAGAGCACCGAGGTAAGATCAGTCTCCTTGGTTACTAGTCAAATCCACCCTCTATACCTAGCCAATTGACCTTAAGGGGGATAGGAGTCATGTCGGGTTGTAACTCGCTGCTTCCTAGTTATACAGACGTCGCTCAACCCCCTACCTGTCCCCCGAAATCAGTCTCCTTGGTTACTAGTCAAATCCACCCTTTAATTACACCTGGCCAATTAAGCTGCAGGTGTCTAGAGATCTTCGTCAGGTTGTAACTCGCTGCCTCCTAATTATTCAGACTTCCCTTAACTTCCAATCTTCCCCCGAAATCAGTCTCCTTGGTTACTAGTCAAATCCACCCTCTAATTACACCTGGCCAATTAAGCTGAAGGGAGGTTAGGGATCTTCCTGATATAATCGCACTTCGCTCCCTATTCATACACACGTCCTTCAGTCCCCTACCTATCCCCCGAAAGGAGAATGGTGGATTGCAAGAAGGGTAATTCAAGCCTGCAGGCCATGTGGAGAGAATGGAGAGTGAGAGACTGACGAGGAGAGCCCCACAATACTGATAATCTCCTCCTGTACTCTCCAACAAACTCTCATCAGTTTCCTGTCCAACTCCCTAATGCAAGAGTTAACAGTTACTCCCAGTCCTTCATTTATGCAACTGGTCAACTCTGGAACTGTCCCCCTCTGTCTGCCTACTTCCTATGATCTCCCGTCTTTTAAACGCAGTGTGTCCGGGCATCTCGTAATGATCCGATCTTGAATTTGGCTCTTTCTTATTTATTTTTCATTTCTTGGAAGGAACAGTTTGAGGGCTCCTGGCCTTTGGTTCCTTCTTCCTTGCATTTAAAAAAAATATATATATTACATACAATGAACTACCGATTTACAAAAAGTGTACAAAGAACTTCAATATATGTCTAAGGAAGTTGTATTGGGTGTTAAAACAAGTAGCACATTACAAAAGTTTACAAGTCCAGATACAGACACTAAATAAAGTTGTACCAGTTGTACTATCGCCGCTTGGACAAACATACATATTACCCCGGTACAAAAGGTATAAGAGGGGTGTGTGTGCTGTGGGGAAGAGGTGTGAGCTGTGGGGGGGAGAGGGGTGTAAGCTGTGGGGGGGAGAGGGGCGTGAGCTGTGGGGGGGAGAGGGGCGTGAGCTGTGGGGGGGAGAGGTGTGAGCTGTGGGGGGAGAGGTGTGAGCTGTGGGGGGGAGAGGTGTGAGCTGGGGGGGAGAGGTGTGAGCTGGGGGGGATGGGTGTGAGCTGGGGGGGGAGGGGTGTGAGCCGGGGGGGAGGGGTGTGAGCTGGGGGGGAGGGGTGTGAGCTGGGGGAGAGGGGGTGTGAGCTGGGGGAGAGGGGGTGTGAGCTGGGGGAGAGGGGGTGTGAGCTGGGGGAGAGGGGGTGTGAGCTGGGGGAGAGGGGGTGTGAGCTGGGGGAGAGGGAGTGTGAGCTGGGGGAGAGGGGGTGTGAGCTGGGGGGAGTGGTGTGAGCTGGGGGGAGAGGTGTGAGCTGCGGGGAGGGCAGCGAAATGGCAGGGGACAGGGCGACATGGCGATTTGTTTGTGGCCACCCTTTACGGGATTGAAGAGTCTGGCTAGAGATAATAAAAGGTATGAACGAAAATCACCCCTAAAATAACCCAAAATAACCCCCCCAAAATGACCCCCCAAATAACCCAAAATGCCCCCTCCCCAAAATTACTCCCAAAATGACCCCCCCAAAGTAACCTAAAATGCCCCCCCAAAAATTAACCCCCAATAACCCAAAATGATTCAACTCAAAATGACACCCCCAAAATGACCCCCAAATAACCCAAAATGACCCCTCAAAATAACCCAAAATGACCCCTCAAAATAACCCAAAATGACCCCTCAAAATAACCCAAAATGACCCCTCAAAATAACCCAAAATGACCCCTCAAAATAACCCAAAATGACCCCTCAAAATAACCCAAAATGACCCCTCAAAATAACCCAAAATGACCCCTCAAAATAACCCAAAATGACCCCCCCAAAAAATGACCCCCCAAAATAACCTAAAATGACCCCTCCCCAAAACGACCCCTCCCCAAAACGACCCCGCCCCAAAACGACCCCCTAAAACGACCCCCTAAAACGACCCCTCCCTAAAACGACCCCTCCCTAAAACGACCCCTCCCTAAAACGACCCCTCCCTAAAACGACCCCTCCCAAAAACGACCCCTCCCTAAAACGACCCCTCCCTAAAACGACCCCTCCCTAAAATGACCCCTCCCTAAAATGACCCCTCCCTAAAATGACCCCTCCCTAAAATGACCCCTCCCTAAAATGACCCCCCAAAAAATATGCCCCCTCCCAAAATGACCCCTCCCTAAAATGACCCCTCCCTAAAATGACCCCTCCCTAAAATGACCCCTCCCTAAAATGACCCCTCCCTAAAATGACCCCTCCCTAAAATGACCCCCCAAAAAATATGCCCCCTCCCAAAATGACCCCCCCCCCAAATTTACCCCCAAGATAACTCAAAATGACAGCACCAATATGTATGATTGTTAACTAATAATTCATCCTATAAGAGCCTTTGTTCCTCTCAGTCTAAAACGCCTGAAACCAGAATATTTATTATTATTATTATTATTATTATTATTATTATTATTATTATTATTATTATTATTGTTATTATTTTTTTTAAGTGTCCGATTCTAGGCAAAGGTTTCAGGGCCTATCTCCAAGTCCCAATATTTCCCCTTAGGGCCCAGTAGTCCTCCTGTATCTCCACATGTCACCACTTCGGCGCTAACACCCACCGTCCATACTGAATACATGCTAGGGCTGTCTCATACAGGACTGGTGAATGTAAGACAGTTCGTGCTGAAAGGGAGAACGTATGTGACTGTGTGTGTGTGTGTGTGTGTGTGTGTGTGTGTGTGTGTGTGTGTGTGTGTGTGTGTCAATTTTGGGAAGAAACTCAAGCTGTGAAGGAAATTTTGGCGCTGCATACTCCCCCCCCCACCAAATCCAAAGCATCCCCTGAACTGCACTGGTCTATCTAGAACCAGACCCATCAATCCCATAAGGGGTGGCCACAAACAAATCGCCACCTCTCCCTGTCCCCTGCCATTTCGCTGCCCTCCCCCCAGCTCACACACCCCTCTCTCATACACCTCAGATAATAAAGATAATAAAGATAAAGATAATAAAAAAGAAAAAGATAAAGAAAACGATAAAGATAAAGATAATAAAGAAAGAAAAAGAAAATGAAAAAGATAATAAAGATAAAAGATAATAAAGATAAAAGATAATAAAGATAAAAGATAATAAAGATAAAAGATAATAAAGATAAAGATAAAGATAATATAGATAATAAAAATAAAGATATAGATAATAAAGATAAAGATAAAGATAAAGATAATAAAGATAAAGATAATAAAGATAAAGATAATAAAGATAAAGATAATAAAGATAAAGATAATAAAGATAAAGATAATAAAGATAAAGATAATAAAGATAAAGATAATAAAGATAAAGATAATAAAGATAAAGATAATAAAGATAAAGATAAAGATAATATAGATAATAAAAATAAAAATATAGATAATAAAGATAAAGATAAAGATAATAAAGATAAAGATGTTGATAAAGGTAAAGATAATAAACAAAGATAATTAAGATAATAAAGATAAAGATCATAAAGATAGATGAATATAATAAAGATAATAAAGAAACAAAGATAAAGATAATAGAGATAACTCACAGGTGAAGTAATCAGGGGGGTTGAAGAGAGAGGTCAGGTTGGGGGTGGGGGCGGGGTCGGGGTGGTGGGGCAGGCGGAAGTGGTAGACCGAGAACGATGGGGCCGGATTCTCTCGCTGCTGCTGGAAGTTCAGGCTGATGACCAGGTCTGTGGGAGTCAAGAAAATAAAGAAGTAAAGAAAAAATTAAAGAGATGTAGGAAAAAATAAAGAAAAAAAAGTACAAGAAAAACAAACGAAAAATAAAGAAAAAATAAAGGAATAAAAAGTGAAAAGATAGGAAAAAAATAAAGACAAATAAATACAAAAAAATGAAAAAATACAAAAAAAATAAAGAAATGAAAATAAACAGGAAAATAAAAAAGAAAAAAATAGTAAGAAAAACTAAGGACAAAAGAGTTTAGAAAATAATGGTAAAAATAAAGAAAGTGGGTAAGACAGGGTTATGTTAAATAAAAAATAATGACAAAACTTTACTTTATATAACGGTATAGTAAATGTGTCTAATGCTAATCCCAAGTTATTTTTTTAGTATTTCGTTAACTTCCTAAGAACCTGAAGCTAAACATTCCAGCAAAACTAATTTCATTATTAACTTACACATTTACCTTTGAAATAGCAAGTTCCAAGCAATTATTTTGGTCATGAATGAAGCAGACTAGAAAACACTGACAGAAAATGTATCGAGGGAAGAAAGGCCTGGGTGAAGTACGAGCTGGCTTTGTTATTACAGGGAAGACACTAGCTTGGTGTGGCTGTGGATGTGGAAGGAAGCGTTAGGAGGAACACCCTGAGGTGGTATGGCCATGTGGAGAGGATGGGGAGTGAGAGACTGACGAGGAAAGTGTATGCGAGTGAGATGGAGGGGAGAAAAGGGAGGGGGAGGCCAAAGATGAGATGGAGGGATGGAGTGGAGAGGTATATAAGAGAGGGGTGTGTGAGCTGGGAGCAGGGCAGTGAACTGGCGGGGGATAGGGCGACATGGAGGCGATTTGTCTGTGGTCACCCCTTACGGGATTAAGGAGTCTGGCAAATATACATGTTAAGAGTGCTCAAGATGGAAATTGCCTCAGTCCGTTCACTCTAACTTGGCCCAAATTTTAATCCTTAACCGGCTTATTTTTTCGTAGCCCAGTGGCAGAAAAAGAATACTGTGGCTTTCAATAGCACTTCTTCGTGACCAGCATCATTTTCTAGTGTTAAGCTACTGTTATAACTCCGCATTCAAGGTGGAGGGATGGCAATTTTAGGCCAAGATAAAGTGAACAGAGTATAGTGTTTCTCTTGCCTTTACGTTATGTCTTATATTTTTTTGTCAACATCAGTACCAACTCTGGCAATAATCACACCTACTAAAGTAATTATAATTTCCTACTGCCTTTAATAATAAGTCTAGGTAAAGTAATAAAATTCCTTACATTATATTTTCCATGTGGAGAGGATACGAAGAGTATGTGTGTGAGGTGGAAGGGGGGAGAGGGAGGGGGAGGCCGAGGATGAGATGGAGGGATGGGGTGGAGAGGTATATGAGGGGTGTGAGAGTTGGGAGCAGGGCAGTGAAATGGCGGGGGACAGGGCGACGTGGAGGCTATTTGTTTGTGGCCACCCCGAACTGGATTGAGGCGTCTGGCAATAGATAGATAGACATTTTCCTATTTTACCTTCTTGATCGCACCAGTCAAAAATCTTCTTGCCTCTTCACTAACAAGTCGAGGTATATAAATAAAATATTGCACACAATCTATGAGGGAGGGGGGAGTGAGCTGGGGAGAGGGCAGTCATATGGTGGGTGACAGAGACTTGGAGGCGTTTTGTCTGCGGCCACCCTCTGCGGGATTAGGGCGTCGGGCTTTAGGTAGGGACAAAATCTATTCCTACCTTACCCTTTCAATCGCCCCAGTCTATAACTTTCTAAGCTTCTTTACTAACAAGTCCAGGAATAGAAATTAAATACAGCACAAACTCAACTCGTATCTTACTTTCTTGACCGCCCCAGTCAAACTTTCTAAACTCCTTTTCTAACAAGTCTAGGTATATAAATAAAATACTGTGCTACCTCAACTCCTGCCTTACCCTCTTGATCGCCCCACTAAAATTTTCTAGTCCCTTTACTAACATCTAAAAATTCTCTAGTTCCTTTATTACAAGTCCAGGGATAGAAATAATATACTGTGCAAACTCAGTTCCTATCTTACCTTCTCGATCGTCCCAGTCCAGCTCCTGTGCATGGCCCTGCGAATGAGCCCACATATGCATGGCGGTGATCACGTCATGCAGGGAACAGCATACCCATCGCCTCGTGCCCATCACCTCCCCGCACAGGTACTGATGGAGAGAGGTAGTTAGGTGGTCGGTATGTGGTACTGAGGGAGGGAGGAAGGCGAGGGAGGAAGGAGGCGTGGGAAGGAGGGAGGAAGAAGACATGGGAGGTAGGGAGGAAGAAGACGTGGGAGGTAGGGAGGAAGGCTCGGGGGGAAGGGAGAAAGGCACGGGGTGAGGGGAGTAAGGCACGGTAATGGTTGGGAATAGGCACTGCCGAGGGGAATAGGGTCAGTACTGGTGTTATGAGAAGGAATAATAGGATTGGAATTAGCCAGAGAAAGGTGAAAATCTGAAGGAGGTACTGAGGGAGAAGGATGTGTGGTAAGTGGGTGGAAATATGTACACGATTATTGTCAAGTGCTGGGAAGGCGGAAGAGAAAAGGATAGGAAAGGCTGGGGAGAGCAAAGGACTTATTCGACCCTCCAAGCACTGTGGCTAAATGCGACTCAAACTCTAACAAGCGACTGAAACCCCATCCATGTTGGAGTAGGGTATGCAGAGGTACATATGGCGTGGCACTGGACGCTGTGATGTCTGTCTTGTTAACCAGCCTTTAAGAAGTGGCCAGAAAGAGTGGCGGGGGAGAGAGAGGTTCACCCCATGTCTACATAATGAGGCTTGGGACTATGATGCTTGATGTTGTTGTTGTTGTTATGATCAGCAGTGGTTAGTGGATGACCTTATTCTGGCTTTAAGTGTTGCTGATGTTGCTAGTTCATTTTGCGACAGTCCACTTTTAAAAGCCTGACGATGGAGGGCAGCTCAGGTTCAAGCCCTGTTTTAAGAAGCCTGAAGGACTATCTGCAGGCTGAGGAACACCACTCACTGGAAAATCCACACCATCACTTAGTGCTTTTCACGTGGGTGTAGATGTGGCAGGGTTTTGGAATGTAGCGAATAGTGTGAAATGTGTGTAGGCAGTGGCTGTGTTAAAGTGTCAGGGGGAACAATGACTCGTATAACAAGGACATAGTACTGCATCCACTTCAAATTCTGATCCTGGCCGAGACTTAAAAAGTGAGAATTTTAGGATATGCTGTCCACCCGACTACAGGAAATTCCCAGTAAAGACTAAAGACTGACAGAAAATGAGGAATTATCGTCTGGTCTTTGAGAATTAAGGGTATATAGTCTTCAAGAGAATTAAAGTATCTGGTCTTCACGGGAGAATGAAGGAATTATAGTCTTATCTTCTTTCTTAAGCACTATGCATTTTTTTTTTTTTTTTGGCGGATACGGGAATTCAAACCATACTATTTTTACTCTAACCTGGTCCAGATTTTAGTCCTTGTAGAGCTTATTTCATGTAGCTCTGATCCAGAAAAGACAATACTACAGCTCTCCCTCCTTTGCATAGCACTTCTTCGTAACTAGCACATTATTCTCCTGTTAAGCTATTGGTACAGCTCAGAATACAAGATGAAGAGATGGGATTTCTAGGCCAAGTTAGAGCCCCGTGCACTCATCCCTCCCATGCCCTCCCGTGCCTTCCTCCCTCCCGTGCCTCCCTCCCTCCCGTGCCTTCCTCCCTCCCGTGCCTTCCTCCCTCCCGTGCCTTCCTCCCTCCCGTGCCTTCCTCCCTCCCGTGCCTTCCTCCCTCCCGTGCCTTCCTCCCTCCCGTGCCTTCCTCCCTCCCGTGCCTTCCTCCCTCCCGTGCCTTCCTCCCTCCCGTGCCTTCCTCCCTCCCGTGCCTTCCTCCCTCCCGTGCCTTCCTCCCTCCCGTGCCTTCCTCCCTCCCGTGCCTTCCTCCCTCCCGTGCACCCACCTTGGGCGTGGTGTCAGGTGGTTGTAGTGCTGTGGTGTAGGTGATACTGGCGGAGGGACAGATGGAGGCAGGCAGACAGGCACTCCATCTGGGACACAACGCACGACCACTGCCTTTTAGGTCACCCTGTACCTGTTCTTGCTGTCCTTCCCCCTGCTGTCCTTCCACCTGCTCCTGCTCCTCTGCCCCGTATCCTGGCCAAGGCAAGACGCTCATGGGCAGTCGCTTCACATCAGAGTCCTAGGAATTTAGGAACCGTACATGAAATTCCAAAAATAATGATAATAATAATAATAATGAACTGTGCCGTGTTAATTGTCTACATCATGAGGAACGCATCTTCAAAACTTTTCATTTCTTTCTTTCGCCTTAACTTGGCCCAGATTTTCGTCCTTTTTGCAGTTCATTTCACGTAGGTCAGTGGTAGAAAAAAAGATGCTACAGTTCTACAGCCTTTCCATAGCCTATTTGTGATTAGCATATTCGTGGATTTTTTTTTTTTTTACAACATTCTATGAGGTGGAATTTTTTGACCAAGTTTGAAAATATATGGTTTATTAGCCAGACCCCCCCCCCCAAAAAAAAAAAAAAAAGATTCCCTGTTATTTAAAAGGGAGCTGAATACCAACTTTCTTGCATCCTTTCTATAGCCTCTTCTTCGTGACTAGCATATTTGTGTTAGGATTTTGTTACAGCCAAATATAGAGGAGAGATGGCATTTTTTGAGCCTGTTAAAGTGAGGAGCATAGTTATCACCCAGACTACGTAAACTAAACCACAGACCAACCACAAAGACCAAACCCCACAGACCCCCAACCCAACCACCCACAGACCCCCAACCCAACCACCCACAGACCCCCAACCCAACCACCCACAGACCCCCAACCCAACCCCAGACCCCAACCCCACCCAGACCAAACCACCACACCCAGACCAAACCACCACACCCAGAACCAAACCACCACACCCAGAACCAAACCACCACACCCAGAACCAAACCACCACACCCAGAACCAAACCACCACACCCAGACCCAAACCACCACACCTAGACCCAAACCACCACACCTAGACCCCAACCACATCCAGACCCCAACCACACCCAGACCCCAACCACATCCAGACCCCAACCACACCCAGACCCCAACCACACCCAGACCCCAACCACACCCAGACCCCAACCACACCCAGACCCCAACCACACCCAGACCCCAACCACATCCAGACCCCAACCACATCCAGACCCCAAACCCCCCCCAGACCCCAAACCCCCCCCAGACCCCAAACCCCCCCAGACCCCAAACCCCCCCAGACCCCAAACCCCCCCAGACCCCAAACCCCCCCCAGACCAAACCCCCCCCAGACCAAACCCCCCCCAGACCAAACCCCCCCCAGACCAAACCCCCCAGACCAACCTTCCTTACCTTCTCTGCGTAGAACCAGTGCGAGGGCGTCGGACTGAAGGGGTTGGGGAGCAGCGACTGGTTACAACACACCATGCCCTCCGTGTCCAGCGTCACTCCACACATGTACTGCAAGAAAAAAGAAAAAAATGGGTTAATGTCCCAAGTGTCCCAAGTGTCCTCCCAGGTGCCCCTAATGTCCCAAGTGTCCCTAATGTCCTCCCAGGGGTCCCTAATGTCCCTAGTGTCCCAAGTGTCCCAGGTGTCCCCGGTGTCCCCAGTGTCCCAAGTGTCCCTAATGTCCCAAGGGTCCCTAGTGTTCCAAGGGTTCCAAGGGTCCCTAGTGTCCCAAGTGTCCCAGGTGTCCCCGGTGTCCCAAGTGTCCCAGGGGTCCCTAATGTCCCTAATGTCCCAAGTGTCCCTAATGACCCAAGTGTCCCAAGTGTCCCTAATGTCCCAAGTGTCCCTAGCGTCCCTAATGTCCTAAGTGTCCCTAGTATCCCAAGCGTCCCCAATGTCCCAAGTGTCCCCAGTGCCCCCAGTGTCCCCAGTGTCCCAAGAGTCTCAAATGTCCCAAGTGTCCCAGATCTTTCTTCCAGCCATTAATATTTCACAGACGATCATCAGACACCACAAGACCATGGAACAAAAATGGTAAGTCGCTAAGGAGAAAGTGTTACGGAATCTAAAGCCAGCTACAGTGTGAGTGGTCTTGTCATCCCATCTCATAAAAAAAAAGGTCCCTCCATATCCCAGAGAGAGAAAAAAAATCCATCATCCCAGATTCGTCCCGGTACGAAAAAATCTCCAGTTTGTACACATTTTACCATCACCGCCTCACACCCTTCATTTTTGTGCATTGGTGTCTGCCTGATCGCTGTCTGTCGCTTTAGGAGACACTTCTTGCTTTCAACGGCTTCTAGAAATTCGCTTACTAGGAAATTCATCGCTCTAATCACACGTAGGACCAACCTAGATTATGTTTCCGTCAAGGTGGGGTGATGTGCGATTTCCTAGCTCTATTAATTCCTAAATAAATCTATAAAATTCCTAAATACATAGCTGGAGGGTGAGAGACTAACGAGGAGTGTGTGTGTGAGGTGGAGAGGGGGAGAGGGAGGAGGAGGCCAAGGATGAGATTGAGGGGAGGAGTGGAGATCAGGTATACGAGAGCGGGGTGTGTGAGCTGGTAGGAGGGCAGTGACATGGTGGGGGACAGGGTTACATGGAGGCGATTTGTTTGTGGCCACCCCTTACGGGATTGAGGCGTCTGGCAGTAGATAAGTAGATGGAAAAAAATTTGATGTCTGTCCCCTACCTTATGAGATTCGGTGGCAGCGTAGATGGAGTTGCTGTCGGTCAGGTTGGCGCGGTGTGTTATGTTGGCCTGGACGCAGTACTGGTTAGGCACACACCAGGACAGCGGTGGGCAGGCGTACTGAGGCAGGCTATGGATCACGCCCACACACGCCCACGCCGCCCACACCCACGACAGCATCTGAGGGTAGAATGTGTGGGTTAGGTACATCAGGCCGAGAACCACTGCCACTCACCCACCCACCATCCACCCACATACCCACCATCTACCCACACACCCACCATTACTTGCCTGCGGTCGATGGGACTTTGTGGGGCAGACAGGGATTGAGCAATACTTATTTCCTACTCAGTACAAGCAAAAAAACTGAAGCGAATTTTGTCCGTGAAGGCCAGCCACGAAAATTGTACTTGAAAACAGAAATAGTGACATGCGGGACAAACACAAAAATATTGCATTGAATCCAGTCATAAACACAACACAGAAGCGGGGGAAAAATGAACGAATATAGAAAACACAAAAATTCTCGTTCTTTCCTTTCACTTAAGTATGGGTTTAAAATTGTGACAGAAAATGTTAGTGCGCGTTTATACACCACAGAAAACGACAATGCAAGGCTAACATTTATAGATTTAAGACAAGGTGACAATAATAATAATAATAATAATAATAATAATAATAATAATAATAATAATGTAGTCTTCGGTGTTACCTACGAAAACTAACCCACAAAAGTAAGAAATGATATAAACTGGATCAACACTAATCTGAGTGACAAAATGCGAAGGAAACAGTCAAAGTTTTGATGGGAAATTAGATTTGTCAACACTACAATTTTACTCCCCCAAGCGCTGACTGGTGTAGGGCTGATTTTCAAACCGGGAAGGTGGGACATACCAGTGATACACCCCTTCACTGCTACTGACAGGTGTATGGCTTTGTGGCAGTGAAGGGGTTAATGACAGGTGTATGGCTTTGTGGCAGTGAAGGGGTTAACGACAGGTGTATGGCTTTGTGGCAGTGAAGGGGTTAACGACAGGTGTATGGCTCTGAGTCAGTGAAGGGGTTAACGACAGGTGTATGGCTCTGAGGCAGTGAAGGGGTTAACGACAGGTGTATGGCTCTGAGGCAGTGAAGGGGTTAACGACAGGTGTATGGCTCTGAGGCAGTGAAGGGGTTAACGACAGGTGTATGGCTCTGAGGCAGTGAAGGGGTTAACGACAGGTGTATGGCTCTGAGGCAGTGAAGGGGTTAACGACAGGTGTATGGCTCTGAGGCAGTGAAGGGGTTAACGACAGGTGTATGGCTCTGAGGCAGTGAAGGGGTTAACGACAGGTGTATGGCTTTGTGGCAGTGAAGGGGTTAACGACAGGTGTATGGCTTTGTGGCAGTGAAGGGGTTAACGACAGGTGTATGGCTTTGTGGCAGTGAAGGGGTTAACGACAGGTGTATGGCTTTGTGGCAGTGAAGGGGTTAACGACAGGTGTATGGCTTTGTGGCAGTGAAGGGGTTAACGACAGGTGTATGGCTTTGTGGCAGTGAAGGGGTTAACGACAGGTGTATGGCTTTGTGGCAGTGAAGGGGTTAACGACAGGTGTATGGCTTTGTGGCAGTGAAGGGGTTAACGACAGGTGTATGGCTTTGTGGCAGTGAAGGGGTTAATGACAGGTGTATGGCTTTGTGGCAGTGAAGGGGTTAATGACAGGTGTATGGCTTTGTGGCAGTGAAGGGGTTAATGACAGGTGTATGGCTGTAGCAGTGAAGGGGTTAATGACAGGTGTATGGCTGTAGCAGTGAAGGGGTTAACGACAGGTGTATGGCTGTAGCAGTGAAGGGGTTAACGACAGGTGTATGGCTGTAGCAGTGAAGGGGTTAACGACAGGTGTATGGCTGTAGCAGTGAAGGGGTTAACGACAGGTGTATGGCTGTAGCAGTGAAGGGGTTAACGACAGGTGTATGGCTGTAGCAGTGAAGGGGTTAACGACAGGTGTATGGCTGTAGCAGTGAAGGGGTTAACGACGGGTGTATGGCTGTAGCAGTGAAGGGGTTAATGACGGGTGTATGGCTGTAGCAGTGAAGGGGTTAATGACGGGTGTATGGCTGTAGCAGTGAAGGGGTTAATGACGGGTGTATGGCTGTAGCAGTGAAGGGGTTAATGACGGGTGTATGGCTGTAGCAGTGAAGGGGTTAACCCCTTCACTGCCATAAAGCCGCAAACTGAACAAAATCGTCTGGAGGTAACAAAGCGAAACGAGGTATGTGATCTTTGCCACAGCCATAGGAGTGGCCAGGGTGGCACTGGCCTCTCCTGAAAATTGCCTTGTCACCCCGAGGACCGCCTCAGATTTTCGGGTTAATGCTCCCAGACCCACCCAAGGTTTTCCTTGCGCCAGCCTATACTAACCTGGCAGCCCATTTTAGAAAATCCTGCCACGCCACCAATAGGCTGAGGGACGTACGAAGGAAGTGTTAACGCCTTCACTCCCGCGGCACATGTTGTTGCTGATGCTTTGACTTTTAATTCCGTTGTATTCTCCATTTACTCCGGGGAGTGAATGGATGCGTGGCCCATTGGACTGGGCAAATTTGGGCTGTCTGGACATTGCGACTCCTCACCCTGCCCTAGGGTGGGAAAGGGGGTCTGGATGATATGACGATGACGATGACGATGATGACGATGAGGATGACGATGACGATGACGATGATGATGATATAATAATAGTAATAATAATGAAATGTCTCCGTAAAAACAAACAATAAGAGTCGAAGCTGTAAAAAATCCATCTCTTCCTCAGGTAATTATTGATCATCACTCAAATTCGTTCTAATCCAAAAACAATGAAATGATCCAACCTACTCCCATGTACTCAAATTTCTCAGTAAATAAACAAACGAATAAAATGAAATAAACTAATCTCCTCCCACCAACTCAAATTTATTCTAAAAAAAAAAAAAAAAATCCCCCTCTTATTAAATATAAAAACTGCATTGATCCAACCAGCCCCCCACCTCGCCCCTCACCAGCAGCGGCGTCAGGCTAATGGTAATCCCGGCCGTGTGAACTTAACGACAGAATTAGGCAAATGCAATTACTCGTTAAACGCCAACTACCGCTAACGCAACTTTAACCCTCGCTTTATTTTTTCATTCTGTGTGTGTGTGTGTGTGTGTGTGTGTGTGTGTGTGTGTGTGTGTCTCTCTCTCTCTCTCTCTCTGTCACACCTCTTTTTATCTCATCTCTTATCCTCTCTCTCTCTCTCTCTCTCTCTCTCTCGTTTTGGATTTCGAGATGTGAGTGTTCGTGCCTCTCTCTCTCTCTCTCTCTCTCTCTCTCTCTCTCGCCACGAAAACCCAAAATTCTTTCACCGCATCCTCCCAAAATCGTAATAAGCTTGCCGTTTTTTTTTTTCCATTTACTCTAACCTGACAAAAAAAAAAAATCAGCTCAGTGCCAAAGTGTAGTTAGAGTGGAAGGTTAATTTGACTAGTAACCAAGGAGACTCATTCCTACCTTGTTGGCCTAGAGACTTTTTATTGATATAGTGCTTTACTTTAAGCTGGCAAGATCCCCAACTCACTTTCAGCTCTGTGCCAAAGTCAGATTGAAAGGCGGCTTTGACTAGTAACCAAGGAGACTCAATACTACCTTACAAACCAAGACTCAATTTTACGCCATTTTCCTTAAAGTGTCCTTCCTATTTTCCTTGAGGTGAGGGGTCAAAATCTTAAATCCATAGTACTTTTTAATCTTAATTTTGAGATGGGTGCGAATCCGATACAGGAAGCATTTAAGATTTCGAATAATCCTAGCCTTGTCAGATCCAAATTAACCCAAAATTGTTATCCATAGTAGTTATTCTTAATTCTGGGATGGGTTCAAATTCGGCGTAGTAAGCATTTAAGGGTTCTTATTTGCCTAGCCTTGTCAGATACAAATCAGCTCAAGATTCTGATCTACGGTACTTTATTCATGGGTTCAAATTCGGACATAGTGAGCATTTAAGGGTTCGAATTTGTCCTGACCCGGGTTCTGAAATTAATACCCGGTGTTAATGTTCGAATTTTGGCTGGTTTAAGGTGTGGTGCTAGAGATCGAGCCTTCCCGTGGTGGCACTGGCGGAGGGGATTCACTGCCTGGCTCACCTGAACACACTTCTAAAACACTTAAAAATTAACACATTATTTAATCTAGACACACTTCTCAAACACTTATTTAATCTAGACACACACTTCTAAAACACTTATTTAATCTAGACACACACTTCTAAAAAACTTACTTAATCTAGACACACACTTCTAAAAAACTTACTTAATCTAGACAGCTGACAGCCAGAACGAAAGCAGGGTCGTTTACTCTACCCAATCACCGGCTAAGTTACTACCTGACAGTTGTTACGACACTCAACAAGCGCTCTCCCATCCACGCTCAATTTTACAGATTACGAGGCCGATAATTACGATAAAGGATGGTAATTACTTTGTTTAGGGCTCAGTTAACAGGTGTGTAGGTAGGGTCATGTGAGGACAAGGTAGGTCAGTACTTAAAATGACCTTAAATTCACCTTTTTTTTCGTGGGAGGAGGTCAACTCAGAAATTTATATGACCTACGAAAATAAAGAAAAACGAACTATCAAAAAATAAATAAATAGAAAATGGAGTGAGGGAAACAAGATCGAAAAATAAGGGAGAGGTTGACAGGTGAAAAGTACCTAGATTTTTCCTTTCTCCTTCCCATTTCCACCTTCTTACCTTCCTGATACGCCGTCAGGAGGTGTATCAGTGGCCAAGACGCCTTATCCTTCGCCCTCAACACCTCAGGGCCCGCCGTGTATCAGGTATACGGCTGAGACGAGCAAGGAGCCAAGGAAGTGTTGCTAATTCTTTCAAGACACAGACTGGCGTGCTGGGTCTCCCTCTCCTTCTGATCCTTCCTCCGTACCTCCCTCACTCTCTCACCGTTCCTCCTCCCCCTCTCCCCCTTTTTCTCTCCCTCACCCCCCACCTCTCGCTTGCTTCTCCTCCCTCCCTCCCTCCCTCCCTCCCTCCCCCTCTTTCACCCCCCCATCATCAACCTCCCCTTTCCACCCTCTCTCTCTCTCTCTCCCCTCCTCCATCTCCCTCCACCCCCCTGCTTTCACCCATCCCTTCCTTCCCCAACAACCCCTACCCCCTCCTCCACCTCCCTCCATCCCCCTCACCCCCATTATCATGCCCAAATCCCCATTTTTTATAATACACAAAATCTCACTCATCAGAATTATCAACGAATATTCCCCATTTTCTTTCTTCAATATTAGGTTCAATTTCGCCTTCCTTTCAATATTCAGGGGTTCAAATGCTCAGCCATGGGGTTCTAGAGTCACCGAACCTCTCCCCCCCCCTCTCTCTCTCTCTCTCTCTCTTCTCATTATTCTTATCTTTTCTCATAGGTTTCGTCTCTCTCTCTCTCTCTCTCTGGCCGTATGAACCACCGAGGCGGGGTTCGAAAAATGAGTTCTTGGTTCGATTCTCGCCAATATCGGTAAAATAGAACGTAGGCTTCATTTGTGTTCTCTCTCTGTCTGTCTGTCTGTCTATCTGTCTGTCTGTCTCTCTCTCTCTCTTCTCTCCAGTTTCGAATTTATGAGATATGAGTGTTCGTGAATGAGTGAAGCCTCTCTCTCTCTCTCTCTCTCTCTCTCTCTCTCTCTCTCTCTCTCTCTCTCTCTCTCTTTAAAGCAAGTGATCATCTGATTCTCGTTCCCTTTATATTCTTCCTATCTTCAGACGACTTATCTATCTACCTATCTATGTATCTATCTACCTACCTACCTATCTATGTACCTATCTATCTACCTACCTACCTACCTATCTATATCTACTTATCTACCTGTCTATCTACCCACCTCTCTCTCTCTCTCTCTCTATCTATTTACTTATCTATCAATTCATCCATCTCTCACAATCTACTTACCTACCTACTTACCTGCTTACTTGTCTACCTACCTAATTACCTACCTACCTACTTACCTGCTTACTTGTCTACCTACCTAATTACCTACCCACCTACTTGCCTATGTCTACTAACCTATCTGTCTATCTATCTACCTACCTACCTACCTATCTACCTACCCACCTACTTACCTATCTGTCTATCTATCTATCTATTTACCTACTTACCGACCTATCTATCTACCGACCTACTTACCTACCTACCTATCTATCTATCTATCTATTTATCTATCTCCCCCAAGAACAGGAAGGGTAAACTGATCAAATTTAACTTTACCCTGTTATTACAGAGAGAGAGAGAGAGAGAGAGAGAGAGAGAGAGAGAGAGAGAGAGAGAGAAAGGGAATGTGTAGTGGTGTGATGGTGTGGTGGTGGTGTGTAGTGGTGTAATGGTGTGGTGGTGGTGTGAAGTGTGGTGTGATGGTGTGGTGGTGGTGTGTAGTGTGTAGTGGTGTGATGGTGTGGTGGTGGTGTGTAGTAGTGTGATGGTGTGGTGGTGGTGTGTAGTAGTGTGATGGTGTGGTGGTGGTGTGATGGTGGTGTGTAGTAGTGTGATGGTGTGGTGGTGGTGTGTAGTAGTGTGATGGTGTGGTGGTGGTGTGTAGTAGTGTGATGGTGTGGTGGTGGTGTGTAGTAGTGTGATGGTGTGGTGGTGGTGTGTAGTAGTGTGATGGTGTGGTGGTGGTGTGTAGTAGTGTGATGGTGTGGTGGTGGTGTGTAGTAGTGTGATGGTGTGGTAGTGGTGTGATGGTGGTGTGTAGTAGTGTGATGGTGTGGTGGTGGTGTGTAGTAGTGTGATGGTGTGGTGGTGGTGTGATGGTGAGGTGGTGGTGTGATGGTGAGGTGGTGGTGTGTAGTAGTGTGACGGTGAGGTGGTGGTGTGATGGTGAGGTGGTGGTGTGTAGTAGTGTGACGGTGTGGTGGTGGTATGATGGTGGTGTGTAGTAGTGTGATGGTGTGGTGGTGGTGTGATGGTGAGGTGGTGGTATGATGGTGTGGTGGTGGTGTGTAGTAGTGTGATGGTGTGGTGGTGGTGTGATGGTGAGGTGGTGGTGTGATGGTGAGGTGGTGGTGTGTAGTAGTGTGACGGTGAGGTGGTGGTGTGATGGTGAGGTGGTGGTGTGTAGTAGTGTGATGGTGTGGTGGTGGTGTGATGGTGTGGTGGTGGTGTGATGGTGAGGTGGTGGTGTGATGGTGAGGTGGTGGTGTGTAGTAGTGTGACGGTGAGGTGGTGGTGTGATGGTGAGGTGGTGGTGTGTAGTAGTGTGATGGTGTGGTGGTGGTGTGTAGTGGTGTGATGGTGTGGTAGTGGTGTGATGGTGTGGTGGTGGTGTGTAGTAGTGTGATGGTGTGGTGGTGGTGTGTAGTAGTGTGATGGTGTGGTGGTGGTGTGGAGTAGTGTGATGGTGTGGTGGTGGTGGTGTGTAGTGGTGTGATGGTGTGGTGGTGGTGTGATGGTGTGGTGGTGGTGTGTAGTGGTGTGATGGTGTGGTGGTGGTGGTATGTGGTGGTGTGGTGGTGTGGTGGTGGTGTGATGGTGTGGTGGTGGTGTGATGGTGAGCTGGTGGTGTGATGGTGTGGTGGTGGTGTGATGGTGTGGTGGTGGTGTGTAGTAGCGTGATGGTGAGGTGGTGGTGTGTAGTAGTGTGATAGTGTGGTGGTGGTGTGTAGTGGTGTGATGGTGTGGTGGTGGTGTGTAGTGGTGTGATGGTGTGGTGGTGGTGTGTAGTGGTGTGATGGTGTGGTGGTGGTGTGATGGTGTGGTGGTGGTGTGATGGTGTGGTGGTGGTGTGATGGTGAGCTGGTGGTGTGATGGTGTGGTGGTGGTGTGATGGTGTGGTGGTGGTGTGTAGTGGTGTGATGGTGGTGTGTAGTGGTGTGATGGTGTGGTGGTGGTGGTGTGTAGTGGTGTGGTGGTGGTGTGATGGTGTGGTGGTGGTGTGTAGTGGTGTGATGGTGTGGTGGTGGTGTGATGGTGTGGTGGTGGTGTGTAGTGGTGTGATGGTGGTGTGATGGTGTGGTGGTGGTGTGATGGTGTGGTGGTGGTGGTGTGCAGTGGTGTGATGGTGTGGTGGTGGTGTGTAGTGGTATGATGGTGTGGTGGTGGTGTGCAGTGGTGTGATGGTGTGGTGGTGGTGTGTAGTGGTATGATGGTGTGGTGGTGGTGTGGTGGTGGTGTGATGGTGTGGTGGTGGTGTGTAGTGGTATGATGGTGTGGTGGTGGTGTGTAGTGGTGTGATGGTGTGGTGGTGGTGGTGTGCAGTGGTGGTGGTGATGTGCAGTGGTGTGATGGTGTGTTGGTGGTGTGAAGTGGTATGATGGTGTGGTGGTGGTGTGCAGTGGTGTGATGGTGTGGTGGTGGTATGTAGTGGTATGATGGTGTGGTGGTGGTGGTGTGCAGTGGTGGTGGTGGTGTGCAGTGGTGGTGGTGGTGTGCAGTGGTGTGATGGTGTGGTGGTGGTGTGTAGTGGTATGATGGTGTGGTGGTGGTGTGCAGTGGTGTGATGGTGTGGTGGTGGTGTGTAGTGGTATGATGGTGTGGTGGTGGTGTGGTGGTGGTGTGATGGTGTGGTGGTGGTGTGTAGTGGTATGGTGGTGTGGTGGTGGTGTGTAGTGGTGTGATGGTGTGGTGGTGGTGTGATGGTGTGGTGGTGTGGTGGTGGTGTGTAGTGGTATGGTGGTGTGGTGGTGGTGTGCAGTGGTGTGGTGGTGTGGTGGTGGTGTGATGGTGTGGTGGTGTGGTGGTGGTGTGATGGTGTGGTGGTGTGGTGGTGGTGTGATGGTGTGGTGGTGTGCAGTGGTGTGATGGTGTGGTGGTGTGATGGTGTGGTGGTGGTGTGACGGTGAGGTGGTGGTGTGTAGTGGTGTGATGGTGTGGTGGTGGTGTGCAGTGGTGTGATGGTGTGGTGGTGGTGTGTAGTGGTGTGATAGTGAGGTGGTGGTGTGTAGTGGTGTGGTGATGGTTTGGTGGTGGTGTAATGGTGTGGTGGTGGTGTGTAGTGGTGTGATGGTGTGTAGTGGTGTGGTGTGGTGGTGGTGTGTAGTGGTGTGGTGGTGGTGTGCAGTGGTGTAATGGTGTGGTGGCGGTGTGCAGTGGTGTGGTGTGGTGGTGCGATGTGGTGGTGTGCGGTATATGCTGGTGTGTGGTGATAGTGGTGTGGTGGTATGCGGGTGGTGGAGCGGTTGTAATGGCGTTTTGTGTGGTGGTTGTGATGGTGTGGTGTTGGTGTGAGTGATTGTGTGCTGGTGGTGTGATTATAGCGGTATGATGATGGTGGTGTGATGTCAAGAGCCTATGGTGGTGTGGCAGTGGTGGTATAGTGGTGGTGTTGGTGTTACGCTGGTGTGGTGGGAGCGAAGAGTGCATTGGTGTGGAGAAACGCCAATTTACCTCATATAGACACTAATCTCTAAGTTATAACAGCTTCTAACTTCTATTTCCCTTAGTTATTTATCAGTTTATCTAGTAACTAATAAACTAACTTAAATTACAAAAGACAAAGTTCATTTTCGCTTTATTCCATAACAAACGCCATAATTATCATCCGTCAAAATCGAAGTATATGCGGTGCGGAGGGTAGACCAGTACCCAGGTAGATGCCAAGTGGCGAATTTTCGTCGGCTTATTTTTCTTTATTTGTTTTATTTAAGCACATTAATTTCAGTTCCTTTAATAATTTACTAACAATAAAAATTTTCGTAAATCTAGTAGGATCTTGTGGGTATAGATTTACATGGAAAAGAAACAGATTAATTTAAATATAATATTGTTTTTTAAAAATATAAAAACCGCCATGTGTCATACCCCACGATGCTCCCGTTTGAACCAGCAGAGGACCGGCAGTTTATGTCTTGCTGTCTAAGAGTAGGTCGCGTTCGCGTGCGCTCTGGAGTCTGGCGGTTTGCGTGGGTTTGCGTCGGTTTGCGTGCGTGTGCGTCGATGAAGGGACTCCGAAATGTCGGTTTGCGTGCGTGTGCGTCGGTGAAGGGACTCCAAAGTGTCGGATTGCGTGCGTGTTCGTCGGTTTGCGTGTGTGTGTGTGTGCGTCGGTGAGGTGATGCAACGAGGATGCGTGGATTGCCGGCGACGTGGCGGCGAGGTGAGTAGTGATGCTGTGTGTGTGTTTTGTCTTGTTTTTTTGCTGCAAATTCATGAAGATACTGTTCCTCTCCCATTGTTGTTGTTTTATTTGTCTACTGAAGGTTATAATGTATGGATGTAGGCTGTTAGGTATGTAGGTTGGCGATTATGTATGCATGTATAGACAGTACCGCTATGTGTGTATGTAAGCGGCTGTGTATGTATGTATGTAGGCGGCTGTGTATTTATGTATGTAGGCGGTTGTGTATGTGTGTAGGTTAATATGTATGTATAGAATATGTATGTAGGCGATTGTTTATGTATGTAAGCTATTATGCGTGTATGTATGTGTATGTAAGGCGATTATGTATGTATGTATGTATGTAGGCAATTATGTATGTATATGTGTAGGCCAGTGTGTGTATAGGTTATCTATGTAGGCGATTATGTATGTATGCATTTATGTTTATGTATGGAGGCGATTGTGTTTGTATGTATGTAAGCGATTATATATGTATGTATTTATGCATGTATGTAGGCGACTATGTGTGTCAGTGAGTATGTGCGTATGTACAGTATGTTTGTAGGCGATTATGTAATGTACCCTCTGTGTGTGTATGTGTGTATATGTGTATGGTGATCATATTTGTATCCTCTATGTATGTACTGTACATATGTATGTAGGTGATCATGTACTGTATGTATGTATGTACGTAAGGTATTATGTATACATGTTTATTATACCTTCTCCCTCTAACTTAACCTAAAATTGCCATGTCTCCATCTCGAATGCTGATCTAACAATACATTAGCACTAGAGTAGGGTGCTCCCAAGAAGTGCTACGGAAAGGATGTAGAGCCGTAGCATTGCCTCTTTCCGCCACTAAGCTACATGAAATAAGCTGCAAAAGGACGAAAATCTGGGCCAAAACACACACACACACACACACACACACACACACACACACACACAAACATACATGAAAGATTTGTCACGCTTGTCAACACTCCTTTTAACCAAAGGGGCTCTTAACACCTCTTCCTGAGCGATTTATTTTGTATATTACGGCATATTATTCTATTGTATTTAAGTCTGATATGAATTCTCTCTCTCCCTCTCTCTCTCTCTCTCTAATAATTCGTGCGGTACTCTATTTTTCCCTTTCCTCCTTCCATTCAAGTCTCTCTCTCTCTCTCTCTCTCTCTCTCTCTCTCTCTCTCTCTCTCTCATCATTCTTACTCTTCCTTTGTATTTTTTTCCTTTCATCCTTCCCATTCAACTCTCTCTCTCTCTCTCTCTCTCTCTCAACATACACATGACTACTAACGCATCAAATTCAAAAACAAACCGCCGAAGAAGAGGTGTTTAGGGACCCCATTAGCTGATAATAATACGCTTTTTTGTTACTATACTCCCTTCACCTTAACTTGGCCCAAATTTTCCTTTCGCAGCTTATTACACATTGATAAAAAAAAAAAAAAATTGCTACGGTTCTAGATCCTTTCGATAGCACTTCTTCGTGACTAGCAGCATATTCTAGCGTTAATCTAATGTTACAACTCAGCATTCAAGATGGAGGGAAGTTTTAGGCCAAGATAAAGGAGTAAATCCATAACACGTTTCCATATATTTTTCATCCCGGACATCGCCCATCCTTTCTGATTATTATTGTTATTATTATTATTATTATTATTATTTATTTTTTCATTCCACCCTGCATACCACATGACCCCCACCACCGAACCACATGGCCCCCACCACCACCACACCACATGACCCCACCACCACACCACATGACCCCACCACCACCACACCACATGACCTTCCACCACACCACATGACCCTCACCACCACACCACATGACCCCCACCATCCAACCACATGGCCCCACCACCACCACACCACTTGACCCCCACCACACCACATGACCCTCACCACCACACCACATGACCCACCACCACCACACCAGACCTCTTTCGACCACCACAGTACCTGACCTCCCCCACCCAGTGCATGACCCTCCCCCTCCCCCCCATGTCATGCGGCCAACTAACATGACATGCTGTGGAAATATGCAGTGTTAGGGTCATGTAGGTACTGCCGAATTTGTCGATTTGAGGGGGATTAAATGTGGAGCGTGTGTGTGTGTGTGTGTGTGTGTAATTACGGAAAATTTGGTGGGTGAAAGGTTATGATGATGATGGTGTGTGTGTGTGTGTGTGTGTGTGTGTGTGTGTGTGTGTGTGTGTGTGTAAGTACGGTACATTTCGTGGGTAAGAGGTTATGATGATGATGATGTGTGTGTGTGTGTGTGTGTGTGTGTGTGTGTGTGTGTGTAAGTACGGCAGATTGCGTGGGTAAGAGGTTATGATGATGATGATGATGGTGTGTGTGTGTGTGTGTGTGTGTGTGTGTGTGTGTGTGTGTGTGTGAAATTGAATTACAGTAGATTTCGTGATAAAAGGTCATGATTATAAGGATGATGTGTGTGTGTGTGTGTGTGTGTGTGTGTGTGTGTGTGTGTGTGTGTGTTTAGGCAAAGACCAGAGTGTAGTTCATTCACTTAAACTGGCACAGATTTTCGTCCATTTTCAGTTTATTTCCCTTAGCTCAGTGACAGATTAGGACAACTCTTCATGCACACAGCACTTCTTCGTGACTAACACCATATTGTAGCGTTAATCTATTGCCACAGCTCAATATATCACGATGGACAGGTGTTAATATTACGCCTACTTAGGAGTATTGTCAGAGGGAAATATTTTTATGTTAGTTTACCCTCCCTTCCTTCCATTTTCTGTAGACTTTTCCGCGTCGTTTTCTCTTTATCATTTTCTTGTCTTCCTCTGAATTGTGACTCCTTGTTCGTCTTCTCTTCCTCCTGCTCCTGCTCCTTCTCTTTTTCTTCTTCTTCTTCATCTCTTCCTCCTCCTCCTCCTCCTCCTCCTCTTCTTCTTCTTCTTCTTCTTCTTCTTCATCTTCTTATTTTTCTTCTTTATTCCTTCCTCCTCCTCCTCCTCCTCTTCGTCTTTTCTTCTCTTCCTCCTCCTCCTCTTCTTCTTTTTCTTCTTCATCCCTTCTTCCTCCTCCTCCTCCTCCTCCTCCTCTTCGTCTTTTCTTCACCCTCCTCCTCCACCTCTTGTTCATCTCCCAATCTCCATCATCTCTCTCTCTCTCTCTCTCTCTCTCTCTCTCTTAACGTAATTTATGCGTTTATTGTCCCAGTGAGAAAAAAGAGTGTCTCCATTCTCTCTCTCTCTCTCTTTCTCTCTCTCTCTCCATTGTGGTCCCCTCCCTATATTTTTCTCACCATACACTCCCCTCCCCTTCGTTCTCCCCTTCCTACCTTCCCCACTCCCCTCCTTCCCCTCCCCCCACACCTTATTTCGATTTAACAAGCATAGGTGATGGTAACGGAGATATAGATAGATAGATAGCTAGATAGATAGAGAGATAGAGAGAGAGAGAGAGATTTACACAGGTATTCACAACACCTGGCCTGCCTAATTACTTCTCAGGTATCTTACTCTGTTTTCCATCCTCCCTCTCCCTCCCCCTCCCCCTACCCTTTCCTCCCCCTTCCTCCTCCCCTCTCCTCCCTCCCCCTCTCCCCCTCCCTCCCTCCCTCCCCTATCCCGTACCCCCTTCAGAAGTTATCACCTCAGCTATGCACCTCCTCCCTCTCATTAATCTCTCTCTCTCTCTCTCTCTCTCTCTCTCACACACACACACACACACACACACACACACACACACACACACACACACACACACACACACACACACACACACACACACACACACACACACACACACACACACACACACCTCTTCTCCATACCCCATTCAGTACCTAACCGTCAATACTGAATCAAATCTGTCTCATCCGGGGCTGACGTGGTGGCAGTTAGAGGTCAAGGGGTCAAGTGATTAGATGATATACAATTGCATGACCCCGTCCCAGGTCAAGCAAGAGGTCAAGCTGTTCCTAATGTGCCTTTATCAGCGTGGCCTCTGACCCAGCCTCATTTCAGTACTAATTACTTATGTACGTTGATATCTTGTGTTTTGCCCGTGTAAATGACTAGCGATTTAGTGCTGCTTACACACACACACACACACACACACACACATAAACATACATACGTACATGCACACATACATACATACACACACAACTACGTACCGTACCTACATACATTCACATACATAGTAACGCACACATACATACATTCACACGTACATAGGCCTGCACACACACACACACACACACACACACACACAGTGGTAACGTTCCCGCTTGCCAACTGGCGGACGGGAGTTCGCGCCTCGCTCAGGTTGCGAAAAGTTTCTGACGAAGTGGATGGTTACTGTCCCCCTTGAGCAAGGGGACGGGTGTGTGCGTGTGTGAAGGTCACAGCCTTGCCCTTAGATCGGACTATATGAGCTCTCAGCTCCCTTCCGGGAGGGTAGAAGCTGACGATCACGACCATCAAGTGATCCTGACCGACCCGGTGAATTACACACACACACACATAAATTTACTCACTCGAGTCTTTATAACTAAAAAAGGAAAGTTTCTACATTCATACATGCACTTGTACATGAGAGAGAGAGAGAGAGAGAGAGAGAAAGGGGAGTCAATACACCTCCTCCCTTTCCTCTCCTCACTCCTCTCCTCTTTCCCCTCCCCTCCCCTCCCATCCCCACCCTTCCCTTCCCTTCCCTTCCCTTCCCTTCCCTCCCCTCCCCTCCCCTCCCCTCCCCACGACGTCAGAGCTTTTACAAATGATAATTAAGGTGTCGGTGTCGTACCTGAGTCTCCCACCTGTATTTTTCATTAAGAGATATTACGTTAGTTACACCTGTCTGTAGCAGTCAGGTTAATTGGGTCGTATGGGAGAGGTGTGATGTATCTCTCTCTCTCTCTCTCTCTTTCTCTCTCTCTCTCTCTCTCTCTCTCTCTCTCTCTCTTTCTCTCTCTCTCTGTTTGTCTATCTATTTATCAATCTATCTAACTATGTGTGTGTGTGTGTGTGTGTGTGTGTGTGTGTGTCAGGTTAGGTGATAGTTTGACAGGTATATGGTGTGTGTGTGTGTGTGTGTGTGTGTGTGTGTAAGGTTAGGTTAGGTGATATGTTGACAGGTAAATGGTGTGTGTGTGTGTGTGTGTGTGTGTGTGTGTGTAAGGTTAGATTAGGTGATAGGTTGACAAGTATAATGTGTGTGTGTGTGTATGTGTGTGTGTGTGTTTAAGGTTAGATTAGGTGATAGGTTGACAGGTATATATATGTGTGTGTGTGTGTGTGTGTAAGGTTAGGTTAGGTGATAGATTGACAGGTATAAGGTGTGTGTGTGTGTGTGTGTGTGTGTGTGTGTGTGTGTAGGGTTAGGGTAGGTGATATGTTGACAGGTATAAGGTGTGTGTGTGTGTGTGTGTGTGTGTGTGTGTGTGTGTGTGTGTGTGTGTAGGGGTGAGGTACACATAGAGGGGGTGAAGGGGGGACTGTGACATTGAGATATCTGTTTACCGGGTCATGGGGGAAAAATTTTGATTATTGATGGGATGAGATGGGTGAGGGGAAAGTGAGGGAGGGAGGGGTAGAAGGAGGGAAAGGGAGGGAGGGAGGGGTAGTAGGAGGGAAAGGGAGAGAGGGAGGGGTAGTCGGAGGGAAAGGGAGGGAGGGAGGGGTAGAAGGAGGGAAAGGGAGGGAGGGAGGGGAAGTAGGAGGGAAAGGGAGGGAGGGAGGGGCAGTAGGAGGGAAAGGGTGGGAGGGAGGGGTAGTAGGAGGGAAAGGGTGGGAGGGAGGGGTAGTAGGAGGGAAAGGGAGGGAGGGAGGGGTAGTAGGAGGGAAAGGGTGGGAGGGAGGGGTAGTAGGAGGGAAAGGGTGGGAGGGAGGGGTAGTAGGAGGGAAAGGGTGGGAGGGAGGGGTAGTAGGAGGGAAAGGGTGGGAGGGAGGGGTAGTAGGAGGGAAAGGGAGAAAAAAGGGAGGGGAGGGAGGGATGGAAGGAGAGAGTGGAGGGAGGGATGGAAGGAGGGGAAGGGAGGGAGGGAGAGGAGGAGAGAAAGGGGAAAAACAGAGAGAGGATAGAGGAAAGGGAGTGAAGGAGGGAGTGAGAAGAGGAAGGGAAGGAGGGAAATAGGGAGGAAGAAAGAGGAAGGAAAAAGGAAAGAAAGGAAGGTGAATGAGAGGAAGGGAAGACTGAAAATGGAGTGAGGTAGGGGGGTGAAGGGAGGAGAGAGTAGGAAAAAGAAGGGAGGGAAAGAGAGAGGGAGAGAAGGAGGGGAAGGGAGAGAGGGAAGTTAAAAGAAGGGAGAGAAGGAGGGAAGGAGGGAGAGAGACAGAGGAAGGGGATGGAAGGGCGAAAAAGGTGAGGGAGGGAGAGAGAGGATGGGGAGGACCTGGAATAAGGGAGGAAGAGTGGAGAGGGAGGGAGGAGGGAGAATAAATAAAATGGTGTAAGAAGGAAGGAAGGGAGGGAGAAGGAGAGGAGAGGAAAGGAAGGAGGAAGGAAGGGAGGGAAAGGTAGGAAAAAAAGGAGAGAGAGAGAGAGAGGTATATGGTAGGTAATCTATGAAGGAAGGGGGGGAGGGGAGAAGGAGAGATCGTTAAGGAGAAGAAGAATTGGATGGAGGTAGGAAAGGGGGGAAGGGGGGAGGTAGGTAACGAGAGAGAGAGAGAGAGAGAGAGAGAGAGAGAGAGAGAGAGAGAGAGAGAGAGAACACAAAGGAAAGCAAACAGCAATAGATCAGTTGGTCCTCTTGAAGGTGTTTATTATAAGAGAGACTGTGGTATCTATTTTATGAGACTAAGACAAGAATAACAGGATAGGAGGGATAGATGAATGGATAGATAGACAGATGCATGGAGGGATAGATGGATGGATGGATAGATAGATAGATGGATGGATGGATGGATGGATAGATAGATAGATAGATAGATGGATGGGTAGGTGAATAAATGGGGGGTGTATTGATGAAAGGATGGATAGAGACACAATAATAGGTAGATAGACTGATGGATAGATAGATAGATATAGATAACTAAATTGTTTGATGGAAAAGTGAATCAGTGAACGAATGAATGAATAGATACACAAAAAATAAGCAGATAGATAGATAGATGGATGGATAGACAGATAGATAGATAGATAGTTAAATAGACAGATAGATAGATAGATAGATGGATGGATAGATAGATAGATAGATAGATAGATAATTAAATAGACAGATAGATAGATAGATGGATGGATAGATAGATAGATAGATAATTAAATAGACAGATAGATGGATAAGTGAATGAATAGATGGATGGATACACAAATAGTAGATAGATAGATAGATAGATAGATAGATATTCCGTATACATGGATTAAATCTCACCTTAAGTTTTTTTTTTTTTAGAGGGGGGAGGGGAGGTAACCAGCAGGGGAGGGGGGAAGGAGAGGGGAGGGAAGATGGGGAGAGAGGGGAGGGAAGTTGGGTAGAGAGGGGAGGGAAGATGGGGAGAGAGGGGAGGGAAGTTGGGTAGAGAGGGGGAAAGGAAAAGGGAGAGGGATGAAGGGGAAGAGAGGGGTTGGGTAGCCAAGGGAAGGGGGAGAGGAAAGGTGAGGGAGCAGGGAGAGGGGAGGGAAAAGGGGGAAGGAGAGGGAGGGAAGAGGAGGAAGGAGAGGAGAGGGAGGGAAGAGGAGGAAGGAGAGGGAGGGGGAGGAAGAGGGGAATGAGAGGAGAGGGAAGAGGGGTAAGGAGAGGGAGGGGGAGGAGGGGGGAAGGGGAGGGTGTGGGTAAGTGAAGGGAGGAGATATATGGGTATGTATGGGCAGTGTTACAACATAAACAACAACAAGAGATAGAGAAAGGGAGGGGGAGGGGGAGGTCATTATAGGTAGGGAGGCTGTGTATTACCCTCCCCTCCCCCCCCCTCCCCTCCCCTCCCCTCCCCTCCCTTACCGTTCCTTTCTCATTAGCCTACCTGTTTTCCTCATCTCATTACCCTTACCCTCATCTTTCCACTCCTCTCTCTCTCTCTCTCTCTCTCCTTTCTTCTCGCCGTCTGTATTTTCATCTCACTTTCCTTCATTTTCATTTTCATTCCCTCTTCATCTTTTCCATTTCCTTGATGATGATGATGATACTAATAATAACAGTGCAATGCTGCTGCTGCTGCTGCTAATGATGATGATGATGACTGTGATGGTAATGATGATTATGATGATGGTGATGACAGTTATGGTGATAATGATGATGACGATGTTGAGTATGGTGATGATGATGATGGTAATAAAAGATGATGTCTGGTGATGATGATAATGATAAAGATGATGTGATGATGGTAATGATGATGATAATGTAATGCTGCTGCTGATGATGACTGTTTTGATGATGATGATGATGATGATGACGATGATGGTAGTGGTGAGGTATGGTTGCGTGTGGTGCTGGTGGTGGTGGTATACGGCTTTGCCCACTTTCACCTTAGAGCTAGGTCACATTTCTCTCTCTCTCTCTCTCTCTCTCTCTCTCTCTCTTTCTCTCTCTCTCTCACCCCCCACTGTGTCGCGAAATCGATCCACTGAATATCATGACCTTTTGCCCCCCTATCTATCACCCCCTCCCCCCCTTGTTCATCATCTCTCTCTCTCTCTCTCTGTCTCTCTCTCTCTCTCTCTCCCTCTTCTTTCTTCCCCCTCCCCTTCCCCCTCTCCCCATTTCCATCTTTTCACTCTTTTTACCTTTTCTCATAGGTCTCTCTCTCTCTCTCTCTCAACACTTCCAGCCCCCTCCCCTCCCCCTCCTCCTGCCTTCCCCTTCCCCTCCCCTCCCATTTCCTCCCCTCCCTTTCCCTCCCCATCCCTTAGCATAATCTTGATAGTGTACCATTCGCACGCTGGTTTAATTATCACGCTATAAAGTGGACGGAGAAAGTGGAAGAGATCATGAGAGAGAGAGAGAGAGAGAGAGAGAGAGAGATGGTATTTATAGGTTAAATTAACGTGAAAAAAGTGTAATTTCAACTTCCTTCACCACACCATAGCACACCACACCACGCCACACCACTATACCACATACACCACATCCTCGCCACATTAGCACATATCACAAGTCACTCTGCCAAGTCTGCACCATCGCCACACCACACCACACCACTATACCAAACACATGCGGTATTACACTCAGTCGTCGTCATTCCATACCACACCACACCACACCACACCACACTATACCATACCAATCACATGCGGTATTACACAGTCATCGTCATTCCACACCACACCACACCACACCACTACCACACTATACCAAACACATGCGGTATTACTCAGTGTCATCGTCATTCCATACCACCCCACCCCACCCCACACCACACCACACCACACCACAGCACACCACTACCAAACACATGCGGTATTACACTATTATCGTCATACCACACCACACCACACCACAATATCAGACATGTGGGATTACTTTCAGCACACCCCACGAAACCACACCACAATACCACACACCCACACCCACCCACCCACCTACACACACATACACACACACACACACACACACAATTTTTTTGGGACATTTAACTTTTTTTTTTTTTTTTTTTTTTTTTTTATGTGACCGACTCTGGGCAAAGGCTTCACAGCCTGCTTTCAAGGCCCAGTAGTCCTCCTACGTACCGCACACCTCTACATGTCACCACTTCGGCGCTAACACCCACCGTCCATATTGAATACATGCTAGGGCTGTCTCATACAGGACTGGTGTATTGGTATTAGCGGGGGTATTTTTACGACATGTCGGCGGGTCTTCTGGTAGACCAGTAAAGTCTGATTTTATGAAATTCAAATCCTTAAACTGTTCCCTGCCTCAGCGGGATTTGAACCCGGGTCTGTCAGGACTGCAGGCCAACTCTCTACCGATTGAGCCACCGCCTCTCTCTCTCTTTCTTTCTCTCTCTCTCTCTCTCTCTCTCTCTCTCTCTCATTATTCCAGGTTCTCTGTGTATCTGCCTGTCTGTATATATCTATCTGTCTGTATCTATCTACCCATCTTGCAAAGTTTTAAATATTCTCTCTCTCTCTCTCTCTCTCTCTCTCTCTCAGCCTGCTTATTCAAATGCTTGTTAGGACTGGTCGAGTGGGGGATGAGGATGCCAGAGAGAGAGAGAGAGAGGGAGGGAGAGAGAGAGAGAGAGAGAGAGAGAGAGAGAGAGAGAGAGAGAGAGAGAGAGGGAGGGAGGGAGAGAGAGAGAGAGAGAGAGAGAGAGAGGGAGAGAGAGAGAGAGAGAGAGAGAGAGAGAGAGAGAGGAAGTGATCCCAAGGAGAAGATGTAAGGAATGAGGGAGGAAAGAGAGGAGGAAAAAGGGAGTCAGGGAGAGAAGGAATAGGAGGGAGACCATGGGAACGGAGAGGGAGAGGAAGGAGAGAGGGAGGGAGGGAGGGAAGGAGAGAGGGAGGGAGAGGAAGGAGATATGGAGGGAGGGAAGGAGAGAGGGAGGGAGGGAAGGAGAGAGGGAGTAAGGGAAGGAGAGGAGGAAAAAGGGAGTCAGGGAGAGAAGGAATTGGAGGGAGACTAAGGGACCGGAGAGGGAGAGGAAGGAGATGTGGAGGGAGAGGAAGGAGAGAGAGAGGGAGGAAGGGAAGGGGAGGAAAAAGGGAGACAGGGAGAGAAGGAATTGGAAGGAGACCATGGGAACGGAGAGAGGGAGGGAGGGAAGGAGGTAAGAAGGGAGGGAAGGAGAGGGAGGTTGAGTTATGAGGGGTCAAGTGACGGGACTTTATTTAGGCTGGCCATTAATGAAGGAAGGAAGGAGGGAGGGAAGGAAGGAAAGAAGGAAGAAGGAAGGAAGGAGGGAGGGAAGGAAGGAAAGAAGGAAGAAGGAAGGAAAGAAGGAAGAAGGAAGGAAGGAGGGAGGGAAGGAAGGAAAGAAGGAAGAAGGAAGGAAGGAGGGAGGGAGTGAAGGAAGAAGGAATGAAGAAAGGAGGGAGGGAGTGAAGGAAGAAGGAATGAAGAAAGGAGGGAGGGAGGGAAGGAAAGAAGGAAGGAGGAGGAAGGACGAAAGAAAGAAGGAAGGAGGGAGGGAAGAAAGGGAGGAAGGGGGAGGGAGGAAAGATGGAAGGAAGGAGGGATGGAGGGAAGGAAGGAAGGAAGGAAGGAGGAAGTAATGAAAACAAAATGACGGACGGAAAGAGAAGGAAGGAAATGTAGGAAGGAATGAAAGGAACGTAAGAGGGAAGAGAGAGAGAGAGAGAGAGAGAATATTAAAGTAGATAGAGAGGTAGTTTGGTATTGCACATGGGGAAAGTAGGTAGGCAGGTACAGGTAGGTAGGTATGTAAGATGGTAGGTAGAAAGGTAGGCAGGTATGTAAGTAGGTAGGTAGGAAGGTAGGTAGGTAGGAATGGATGTAACAGTAATTACAATATAGTTAAAATAGGTGGGATGGTAGGCAGGTAGGTAGGATGATAAGTAGATAGGCAAGTAGGTAGGTAGGTAGGTAGGTAAGGATGTACAATAATCACAGTTTGGTTAAGGTAGATGAATAGGTAAGCAGGTAGGTAGGCAGGTATGTATGTAGGTAGGTAGGTAGGTAGGTAGGTAGGTAGGCACAATAATCACAGTTTGGTTAAGATGGGTAGTGTTAGCCATATAGGGTAGGGGGGGTCATCTGTCATGCTCTCTCTTTCTCTCTCTCTCTCTCTCTCTCTCTCCCCCCTTCGATAGTGAAGATTGATGATGATGAATAGGAGGAGGAGAAGGATAATGATGGTGATGATGATGATGAGGGGGAAGAGGAGGAGGAGTATGACGGTGTTGATGATGATGATGATGATGAGGAGGAGGAGGAGGAGGAGGAAGAGGGGGAGGAGGACAAGAAGGAGGAGTATGACGGTGTTGATGATGATGATGATGAGGAGGAGGAGGAGGACAAGAAGGATGATGATGATGATGATGATGATGATGTACAGTTCCATGAGAGGCCAAAAACTTCCCCCATGTTTCCCCATTAACAATACAAGCCTCTAAAAACGACAAAATGAATGGGGAAATAAGGGGAAAAAACACATATGGGCCCACAATGTATGTTAAATGAGGAATTATGGGTGGGGGAGAAAGAGAGAGAGAGAGAGAGAGAGAGAGAGAGAGAGAGAGAGAGAGACTTCGATACCGTACCTAAAAAGAGAAAAAATAAGATATGGCTTGTGTTGTCATTCCTCTCTCTCTCTCTCTCTCTCTCTCTCTCTCTCTCTCTCTCTCTCAACCATAGCTAAGTGTACAGTACAGTTTTTCATGTTGATGGGGAGAGAAAGAGTATTTAAAACCTACAAAAGTACACTACGCAGAGCATCCTATCTACAACCCCTCCCTCTGCACTTCACAAACTATACTACACTTCACATACACAAACCACACCTCCCTTCACAAACACATACACACACTACTACACTTCACATACACAAACTACTCCTCACTTCACAAACACATACACACACTACTACACTTCACATACACAAACCACACCTCACTTCACAAACACACACACACACTACTACACTTCACATACACACTACTACACTTCACATACACAAACTACACCTCACATCACAAACACATACACAAACATCATCCCCGTTCCTTGTACACCCAACGCTACAGATCACTAACATACACAGGGAACAAACACACAAACATCCCTCTTGTACACAAACGTTAGATGCACCTACACATACATATAGCCACACTACACATACACACAGCCACACACTACACCTACACATAGCCACACACTACACATGCACACACTACACATACACACAGCCACACACTACACATACACAGCCACACACTACACTTACTTAGCCACACACCACACATACACACAGCCAGACTACACATCCATACACCCACACCCACACGCTACACACACAACCACACACTACACTTACACATACACACCCACACCCACACACTACACTTACACATACACAACCACACACTACACTTACACAGCCACACACATACACGGCCACACACTACACATACACATATAGGCTACCCAGCCACATTCTACACATACACACAGCCACAGACTACACATACACACAGCCATACACTACAAACACACAGCCACACACTGCACATGCATACATAGCCACACACTACACATACACATACACACAGGCCCCTATTCTCATCGGGTAAGGACGCTCCCTAGCACCTCTTCTTTAGTGATTTATTTTTGGATATGGGGTGTTAATACAGTCAAGTGCTATAAACAAAATAAATCGCTTAAGAAAAGATGTTAGGGAGCTTCAAGAATACGGGCCACAGACAAAGGCCCGTATTCTCGTCGGTCATGCTCCCTGACATCTTTTCCTAAGCGATTTACTTTGCTTATTACACATTAATGGTAGATGGTAGTTGTTAGATGGTAGGCCAGTTGGCAGATGGTCGTTGGCAGATGGTAGTTGGTAGATGGTAGTTGGTAGATGGCAGATGGCAGTTGGTAGATGACAGTTGGTAGTTGGTAGATGACAGTTGGTAGTTGGCAGATGGTAGGTAGTGGTTGGTAGATGGTAGTTTTCACCTGAGGGAACTGGTCCAGGCCTATGACTATTAAGGGGTTGTGTGCAATATGTCTTAGTGGTTGGGTAGGAATGCGTCTCCTTGGTTACTGGTCGAATTATTTTCATCCAAGGGACGTGGTTGTGTGTGTGTGTGTGTGTGTGTGTGTGAACAAAGTAACTCATTTATCCGATATTGATCAAACTTGGTGGAAAGGTTGAGGAACAGACAAGAATAGAGTAATTCAATTTTAATAATACTTGGTCGATGGTCAGAGTCACAGGGCAAAGTGAGAGAGAGAGAGAGAGAGAGAGAGAGAGAGAGAGAGAATGTTGAAATAAGCAGACTAAAGCGCTAGAGAAGAATTGCTAAGAAACCTCCCACGCCACCTGGAATACGGTCTCTCTCTCTCTCCTGACCTTGAGAGAGAGGGAGAGAGAGAGAGAGAGAGAGAGAGAGAGGCACAAACCTACACTCACCCCGTTCATTCCATACCCTGGCTTCTTACTTTATGTCCTCTTCAACTCTCTCTCTCTCTCTCTCTCTCTCTCTCTCTCTCTCTCTCACACATACGGAGTCTAACCCAGGTCAACATTCCTCCAGTCTTCGTATCCTACCGACCTTCTCCCTCCCTACCTCCCTTCCTGCCTAGTCACTCCCTCTCCTCCCTCACTTCTCTCCCTGCTACCCTACGAACTCAGTGTATTTCTCCCTCCCTCCCTCCGTCCCTTCCCACTCCCTCCCTCTTTTTCTTCCTAGTCCTCATCATCGCTACTAATTTTCTCCCTTCCTCCTTCACTCCCTACCTACCCACTGCCTCCCTCCCTTCCTCTGTGTCTCCTTCCTCCCTCACTCCCTACGACCTTCCTCCCTCCCTCCCTCCCAACCTAGCCAGAACCTGTCTCCATCCCTCCCATCCTCCCTTCCTCCCCATCTAGTCAGTCCCTCCCTCCCTATCAAAAACTTATCTCCCTTCTTACCTACGAGTTACCTCCCTCCCTATCCATTTCTCTCCCCTCCCACACTATCCTTCCCTCCCCCTCTCTCTGCTTACTCTCTCCTTCCTCCCTCCCTCACTCACTCCCTCTCCAACCCTTCCAACCCATTCTCTCCCTACCATCTTCCTCCCTCCCTCAAGATGGCCCCTACAGTGTTGCCAAATCACACACGTTGCTAAATTTACTCTCAGAATGTGCTAGACCCGCTAAACATGCTAACAATAACCGCTAGACTCTCTCTCTCTCTCTCTCTCTCTCTTTCTCTGTGTTCTTAAGTGTTTATGTATATGTACGATATGTATGTAGGCTATGTATGTATGCATGTGCGTGTGTATGTATATGTACGGTATGTATGTGCGTGTGTATGTATATGTACGGTATATATGTATGTATGTGTGTGTATGTATGTGCGTGTGTATGTAACGTAGGATGCAGCCAAGTCACATAACATAGCATATTTACCTTCCTTATCTCAAATCACATACTTCTTATCCTACACTTCAAGCATCTTATTAATCTCCTTACAAGACGATTTTAAGCTGAAGAAAATCGTCAGGAGGTAATCAGAAGGAAATAAGTGAGAGAGAAGAGAGAGAACTGGTGCTCCTGGGGGGGTTCATGGAGCAGACGGTTTCTTAGTCTTGAAGGAGGAGGGGATTTCGTTAAGGTGAATGAAATCGTCTTGAGGTACTGAGAGTGAAGTGGGGTTGAATTAATGTTGGCTAGTATCGAAATAGCAGACCTGGTAGCATTATTATTCTCTCTCTCTCTCTCTCTCTCTCTCTCTCTCTCTCTCTCTCTCTCTCTCTCTCTCTCTCTCTCTCTTTCTTCCCTTTTTCTTCGTCTCAGCGTACATCCACTCTCTCTCTCTCTGTCTGTCTGTCTGTCTGTCTGTCTGTCTGTCTCTCTCTCTCTCTCTCTCTCTCTCTCTCTCTCTCTGCCAGGTGCTGCCCCCTGCCCACCGACCCTCCAACTCCTCCCCACAACATTCCACACACTCTTGTTGTCGTTGTTGTTTGTTGTTGGATCTAAGACCGCGCGAAGCAGAGGATGTTTGGTTAGGAGGAAAGCGATGTTTGGCCCCGTTTGGTTGTGTGTGTGTGTGTGTGTGTGTGTGTGTGTGTGTGTGTGTGTGTGTGTGTGTGATAGTGTTCTCTAGAAAGCGATGACTAGCTCCGTGTGTGTGTGTGTGTGTGTGTGTGTGTGTGTGTGTGTGATGGTGTTCTCTGAATGGCCATGACTAGCTCCGTGTGTGTGTGTGTGTGTGTGTGTGTGTGTGTGTGTGTTATAGTGCTGTGTGGATTGTGAAAATGTACATGTGCTTTGAAATGTACTTTGTTTTTCATGCCTGTGTTGCTTGTACTGCTGGGTGTATTGTACTAGTATCTGTGTACTGTGTAATGCTGTGTACTGTGAAAATGTACAACAGAGTGTGCAGCCTCGTGTGTAAGTGTGTGTGCTGTGTAGTGTTGTGTAGACTTAGTGTAATAGTGTGTACCTATGTGTTGTGCAGTGCTGTGATGTGTAATGTGCAGGTCTGTGTTAGGGGTGGAGTTTGCAGTGTGTGTGTGTGTGTGTGTGTGTGTGTGTGTGTGTGTGTGTGTGTGTATGTGCGTGTGTGTGTGTGATGGTATGTTTGTGTTCCCTACGAAGAGATGACCAGCTCCGTCTGTGTGCGTGTGTGTGTGTGTGTGTGTGTGTGTGTGTGTGTAATTCACCGGGTCGGTCAGGATCACTTGATGGTTGTGATCGTCAGCTTTTACCCTCCCGGAAGGGAGCTGAGAGCTCATATAGTCCGATCTAAGGGCAAGGCTGTGACCTTCACACACGCACACACCCGTCCCCTTGCTCAAGGGGGACAGTAACCACCCACTTCGTCAGTGAAACTTTTCGCAACCTGAGCGAGGCGCGAACTCCCGTCCACCAGTTGGCAAGCGAGAACGTTACCACTGTGTGTGTGTGTGTGTGTGTGTGTGTGTGTGTGATGGTATGTTTGTGTTCACTACGAAGAGATGACCAGCTCCGTCTGTGTGTGTGTGTGTGTGTGTGTGTGTGTGTGTGTGTGTGTGTGTGTGTGTGTGTGTGATGTAGTGGCCGCTTGAAGTTCGATAATTCTTAGATGTGAGGTAGGAATGAGTCTCCTTGGTTTCTAGTCAAATCAACCCTCCAATCTGACTAAACTTAATCAATATGGAGAGGATCAGGATAATAAAAATGGAGGAAATTTTAGGAAAGAGAAAAAAATAAAGACAGGAAGAGAGATAGGCATAGAAAATGAGAAAGACTTGTGAGACAGAATGAGGAAGAGAAAAAGAGGAAGAGAGAGAGATTCAGGAAGAAGTGATATATCAGGGAAAGAGAAAGACGGTGTAAGATAAAGATATATATTAAAGATGATGATAATTGAGAGAGAGAGAGAGAGAGAGAGAGAGAGAGAGAGAGAGAGAGAGGGGTAAAGAAGATGCATAACACAGAGTGAAGAAAAAGGAGAGAGAGAGAGAGAGAGAGAGAGGTAAAGAAGATGCATAACACAGAGTGAAGAAAAAGGAGAGAGAGAGAGAGTAAAAAAAGAAAATATATATAAACACACACACACACACACACACACACACACACACACACACACACACACACACACACACACACTAAAAAAACAGATAAAAATAAAACAAACAAGAAAACTCAACAAAAAATACAAAGAAACACCACATCATCTCAAAGTCTCTGCCACAATCTCTT
>NC_136995.1:13701276-13703776 GCF_032717465.1 Coenobita brevimanus
CATCCCCCAGGTGTGAGCGTTGGAGTTAATTAAAGGAAGTAATTGCAGGTGTGGTATTAGGGTAATCACCTGAAAGAAAATGGAAAATCTCCTTGGTTATTAGTCAAGCTGCCTGAGAGAGAGAGAGAGAGAGAAAGAGAGAGAAATACCTAATCATGAAAGAAAACGAGGGACAGCTGCGAGAAGGGGAAGGAAGGGGGGACTAAGGAAGAATGGAGAGAGAGAGAGAGAGAGAGGAGGGAAGGGGGGACTAGGGCAAATCCAGGTAGTAGTGTTAATAAGGGTAAGTTCCTGTCTGACCTTCCTCTGTAATTACCTTTCCACAAACCATATCATTATACTTTACACTTTACCACAGATGCCGCTCCTGAACTAATGCTTCTCTCTCTCTCTCTCTCTCTCTCTCTCTCTCTCTCTCTCTCTCTCTCTCTCTCTCACACACACACACACACACACACACACACACACACACACACACACACACACACACACACACACACACACACACATCGTTAATTGCTCCCACGGCCTACCTATTACCCTCTGCCTGTCTGCATTCCTTCCATACATTCCTCCCCCTTCCTCCCCCTCCCCCTCCTCCACATTCCCCTCCTCCCTCTCACTTACTCTCTTCCACCTCCTCTCCATCCCTTCCCATCCTCTCTTCTACATACCTACTTCTTCCTCTTCCATTCCCTCTTCTTCCTCTTCCTTTCCTTCTTCCTCCTCTCCCATTCCCTCTTCCTCTTCTTTCCTTCTTCTCCTTCTTCTTCCCTCATTCCTCCTCCTCCTCCTCCTCTTCCTCCTCCTTCTTCTTCTCCTCTTCCTCCTCCTTCTTCTTCTCTTGTTACTACTACAACTGCTACTACTTCTTTTTGCTTTTGTTCTACTACTACTACTTCTGCTACTACTACTACTAAGAACGTATACTCCTTTTACGCTAACTTGGCCTAAAATTGCCATCGCTCCATCTTGAATGCAACGATTTAACAGAGTAATACAAGAATACGATGCTGGTCACGAAGAAGTGCTATGGGAAGGGAGTAGAGCCGTAGCATTGTCTTTTTCTGCCACTGAGCTACGTGAAATTAACTGGAAAAGGACGAAAATCTGGGCCAAGTTGAGGTGAAGGGGGTATAGAAGCGAAACATTAAGAGAAACCGAAATCCTCCTTTAGTGTTCTGCATCTAAAAAAAATCTTCATTTTTTTTTTTTCCAATAATATTTTTTTTCGAAATTTTTGCAACGAAAAAATATAAACTAATTCATGTAGTCTTATTTATAGATTATTTTTATTTTTTGTTTTTATTTTATTTTATTTTTTTTAATTTAATTTGTTACCGTATTTATTTTTATTTTTATTTAATTTCAATTTTTTTGTTTTTAATTAATTTTTTTTATTTAATTTGTTACCGTATTTTTATTTTTATTTTTATTTATTTACCGGTATTTATTTTATTTATTTATGTACTTTATTATATTTTATTTATTTAGTTTATTTTTATTATTTTTTCATTTGCTGAACAGAACGAGACGAACAATTTTGAACTTTTTGGAAATACGGACCAAAAATTTCCAAATCTTTTCGCTCATCCATCGAAAAAATTTTACTGTCGACTACTGTATGAGGGTGGCGGAGGCTGAATGACTTGGTGTTGTGGGGAAGAAGAGAATATGTGAAAGTGTGGTGGGACGGGCTGGATTTGTAGTGTTCAGAGCAGTTGTTGTTGTTGTTATTATTATTATTATTATTATTATTATTACTTCTACTACTACTACTACTACTGCTATTATTATTATTATTATTATTATTATTACTTCTACTACTACTACTACTACTACTACTACTATTATTAGGAAAGGTGCTGGAAGGAATGAAAAAAGTGTTTAAATGTCTTTCGCTTAGAATGGATGTATAGAGAAGGCTGTATGAGGGTGTTGTGGTACCGACTGCGTTATATGGGGCTGAAACATGGAATATGGGTGTAGCAGAGAGGAAAAGTTTGAATGTAATGGAGATGAGGTGTCTGAGGAGTATGTGTGGAGTGACGCGTATGGATCGAGTGCGGAATGATGAAGTGCGAAGGAGAACTGGAGTTGTTCGGGAGATGGCTGGTAGAGTTGAGCAGAGGGTGTTGCGATGGTTTGGGCATATGGAGAGAATGGATAATGAGCGATTGGTGAAAAAGATAACTAGATCTGATGTGAGAGATGTAAGGCTGAGAGGAAGACCACGAATAGGATGGATGGACAGTGTGAAGAGAGCGCTGGATGCGAGAGGGATGTCTGTTGAGCAAGGAAGAGTGGCTGTGCATGACAGAAATAAATGGAGAGAAATTGTGAATGAATAAGTGATGACGCAGCCCTGAGGGGATATTCTCCCGCATTTGGTCAGATCAGCTAGTCAGGTCAGGTGCGGGTAAGGGGATGGGTCTGTTATGATGTGGCAGGGGTAAACCAGGTCTGCTGTCGGGCCCTGCTGCGGATGTCACTGATTGCA
>NC_136995.1:13711276-13713776 GCF_032717465.1 Coenobita brevimanus
CTAGTGGACGAGAGTTAACGCCTCGCTCAGGTAGCGAAAAGTTTCACTGACGAAGTGGGTGGCTACTGTCCCCCTTGAGCAAGGGGACGGGTGTGTGCGTGTATGAAGGTCACAGCCTTGCCCTTAGATCGGACTATATGAGCTCTCAGCTCCCTTCCGGGAGGGTAAAAGCTGACGATCACGACCATCAAGTGATCCTGACCGACCCGGTGAATTACACACACACACACACACACACACACACACACACACACACACACACACGAGCGAGAGAGAGAGAGAGAGAGAGAGAGAGTGAGAGACAGACAGACAGAGACGGAGAGAGAGGATGAGAACACAAGGGAATATATATATATATATATATATATATATATATATATATATATATATATATATATATATATATATATATATATATGAAGAGGAAGGCAAAATACTTAACACAAACTGCTGTATAAAATCACCACAACCAGCCTGAATAAAATACCTAGAATAAGTCAGAACAGAGAAGGAGTTAAGGGAGATAGTGTGGCCCTATTGCGGTGGTGATTTATTTATTTAACGTTATTTATTATGTTATTTATTTAGTTATTTTGTGTAGGTCTCAATATAGTGCATCGTGGTGATGGTGGTGGTGATGATGATGATGATGATGGTGATAGTGGTGGTGATGATGATGATGGTGGTGGTGGTGGTAGTAGTGGTAGTGGTGGTGATGATAATGATGATGGTGAACGTATTGATGGTGATGATGGTGGTGGTGGTGATGATGATGATAATGATGATGATGATGTTGGTAGTTGTGGTGATGATGATGATGGTGAACGTATTGATGGTGATGATGGTGGTGGTGGTGGTGGTGGTAGTGGTGATCATGATGATGAACGTATTGATGATGACGATGGTGGTGATGTTGGTGATGATGTTATTATCCTTTAGTGCGTTATTTATGCAGAATGTGGCGATATTGGAAAGATTTGTATATCACAGAAGAGAACAGTAAAGTATAAAAAAAATAATAAATCGCTTAAGAGAAGGTGTTAGGGAGGCGGCGGGACAAGGAGTAAAAGCCTCAAGGTTAATCAAAATAAAGTTAAAAAAAAATAATAATAATAATAAATCGCTTAAGAGAAGGTGTTAGGAAGGTGGCGGGGCAAGGAATAATAGCCTCACGGTTAATCTCAATATAATCATCCCTCTTTCACCCCTCACTAATCACCTCAATTAACCCCGTATGGTCATTAAGGCAGGTTAATTGGCTCCTAATTAGTCACGGTCTGCCCTCCAGGTGCTATCAATCTACCTTCTCATCCCACACCTCGGACCCTCACCTGTCACACCTGTCGAATCATCTTTAGTCCTTTCACCGTAACTTGTCCTTTATTTTCGCCTTTTTTCAGCTTAATTCACGTAGCTGTGTGGCAGGAGGAGTTGCTACATCCTTTCCACAGCACTTCTTCGTGACTAGCATCATATTCTACTGTTGTGCTATTGTTACAACTGAACCACTATAATCACGAACACTATTTTTTTTTTATAGCTACCACCACTATCACAACCATAACTACCACTACAATCACGACAACCACTACCATCACCACTAGCAGACCACAACCACCACTGCTACCACAACCACCACTACCATTACAGCTACCACTACCATTACAGCTACCACTACCATACTACAACTACCACTGCCAGAACCACATCCACCACTACTACAAACACTACCACCACGACATCCACCACCACCACGACAACCGCTACCATAACCATTACCAAACCACCACCACCACTTACTGACCTCTTAAAGTGACCCACCACAACCCACCACCCCTAGACCACCACACACCCACCCCAGCCCACCTTCCCACCTTATTAGCTACCCATCACAACCCCACTACTAACCAAGCAACCCACAAAACCTGCCCTACCCTACCCTACCCTACCCTACCCTACCCTCTCCTTCTCTACCCTACCCTACCCTACCCTGCCCTACCCTACCCTACCCTACCCTTCCCTTCCCTTCCCTACCCTGCCCTGCCCTGCCCCACCCCACCCTACCCTACCCTACCCTACCCTACCCTACCCTACCCTACCCTGCCCTGCCCTGCCCTGCCCTGCTCTGCCCTGCCCTGCCCTACCCTACCCTACCCTACCCTACCCTGCCCTGCCCTGCAGCCACGCCCACCACTCCTCACCTCAGTCAGCCTCTCATGTAACCCCCACCACCAACTCCACCCCACCCCTTCACCCCAACTAAGGTAGCCACTCACACACCACCTCCATAACCATTACAGTCACCCTTCCACCCTCTCCCCCACCCACCCATCCACCCACCCATCTTTCTCCTTTCTCCCCCACCCACCCTTCCTCTTCCATTTTATCCCCCGCTAACCCAACCATCCTTCTATCTTCTATCCTGCCCACCCACCCTTTCCCTCCCACCCACCCACCCTTCCCCTTCCATTCTCGTCCCCTCTCCCCCACTCACCCAACC
>NC_136995.1:13718776-13723776 GCF_032717465.1 Coenobita brevimanus
TTTTTCTATATCCACGCCTTATTTGTCATATGCTTATCTAGCCTATGTTTGAAACTCTCAGTGGGAGAGGCAGCAACTACTTTACTAAACTCCATTTCATCAAGTGTGGCACCGTCAGCGATGTCCTCAACGCCTGTCATGTTGATGTAAATTCTCAGCACCAGGTATACCTCTATGTTTTACCTTGAGAACCAGTATATAAAAGCAATACACAAAGGTATGTCCAGTGCTGAGGACCTTTATCAGTGTTACATGTGCTGAGGACAGCACTGATGGCGCCAGACTCGTTGAAATGGAGTATAGGCAGCTTATTCCATTCGTCTACTATATTACCAAACCAGTTTCTACCTATTTCCTTACCGAAACGGAATTTTTCTAGTCTGAAACCACTACTTCTAGTTCTAACCTGTATGCTCACTCTAAGTACCTTGTTAATATCTCCCTTATTTATAACCTTCATCCACTTAAACACCTCAATTAAGTCTCCCCTTACTGTACACCTCTCTAGTGAGTGCAGACTTAGTCATTTTAGTTTGTCTTCATATGACAGGTTCCGAACATCAGGTATCATTTTTGTCATTCTTCTCTGTACATTTCCATTCTGTAGTAAGGACACCAAAATTGTACTGCATAGTCTAAATGTGGCCTTACTAATGCTAGATAAAGTTTCAGTATTACTTTAGATGATCTATTGCTCACGCTTCTCGAAATAAATCCTAGGACTCTATTTGCTTTATTTCCCGCATTAATACACTGTTGCCTTGGTTTAAGGTCGTTACTAACCAAAACTCCTAGATCCCTCTCGCATTCAGATTTGCTAATTTCTTTGTTATCTAAGCTGTATTTAGTATCTCCAATGGTCTTGCCTAAGTTAAGTACTTTACATTTTTCAACATTAAATTCCATTTGCCAAGTTTTAGACCATTTGGACAATGTATCGAGGTCTTTTTGTAAGTTATGGCAATCGTCAGTCGAGTTAATGATACGCCGTATTTTTGTATCGTCGGCAAATTTGCTGATGCTGCTATTGACTCCTAAGTCTAGATCATTTATATATATGATAAATAATAAGGGACCGAGTACTGAACCCTGTGGTACACCGCTAGTTACTAATCCCCAATCCGACTTAGTTCCATTTATTAATACTCTCTGCTTTCGTCCTTTCAGCCAGGATTCTATCCATTTTAAGATATCGCCGTCTATACCGTGTGCTCGAACCTTTCTAACTAACCTTTCGTGTGGGACCCTGTCAAAAGCTTTACTAAAGTGCAGATAAATAACATCGTAAGCTTTATCGCTATCTACTGCCTCATAGACCTCCGAGTAGAATGACAACAAGTTTGTGAGGCAGGATCGTCCTTGCCTGAATCCGTGCTGACTTTCGTTTATAAGATTAAATCTTTCTAAGTGTTCTCTAATCTTATTTGCCAAAATTGACTCTAACATTTTTCCTACTATTGACGTTAGACTTATCGGACGATAATTCGACGCAGCTGATTTGTCACCCTTTTTAAAGATGGGCACTACGTTTGCGGACTTCCACGCCTCGGGAACTTCTCCTGAAGTTAAAGAGTCATTAAATAATGTTAAAAGTGGCTGACATAATTCTTCTTTGGTTTCTTTTATATTTTTATCCTTTATAATTTTTCCTTCCTGTGTGGCCTTCGAGATGGGTAGTGGTGGGTAGGTAGTGGTGGGTAGGTTGGTAGGTAGTGGTGGGTAGGTTGGTAGGTAGTGGTGGGTAGGTTGGTGGGAAGTGGTGGGTAGATTGGTGGGTAGGTAGCGGTGGGTAGGTTGGTAGGTAGTGGTGGGTAGGTTGGTAGGTAGTGGTGGGTAGATTGGTATATAGGGCGTGTGAGGGGTAGAGCAAAGGTCATGGATAAAATGCAGCCTCTGTCAGTGTGTACAAAGGTCATGTATCGCTAATGAGATGTACACACAGGTAGAAGTACACACACACACACACACACACAGGTACAAACGATTCTCTCTCTCTCTCTCTCTCTCTCTCACACACACACACACACACACACACAGGTACAAACTATTCTCTCTCTCTCTCTCTCTCTCTCTCTCTCTCTCTCTCTCTCTCTCTCTCTCTCTCTCTCTCTCTCTCTCTCTCTCTCTCTCTCTCTCTCTCTCTCTCTCTCACACAAACACACACACACACACACACACACAGGTACAAACTATTCTCTCTCTCTCTCTCTCTCTCTCTCTCTCTCAGGTGAATGACAGAGTTCCGGGTATCCTGCCACACTGTGTCACTCCGCCACACTCAACCACATTTGCCACAGTCTGTTAGTCTACCCACACTCCACCACCAAACTCTACACCACACTTCACCACACCACACTACCACACTCAAGCACACCACACCACACTTCACCACACCACACCACACCACACCACACCACACTCCACGCAGTAAACTTTAGGCGTATAATTATTTCAGTAATGGTCTGCATTGTGTACTGCTCCACACACACACACACACACACACACACACACACACACACACACACACACACACACACACACACACACACACACACACACACACACACACACAGATAGATAGAGAGAGAGAGAGAGAGAGAGAGAGAGAGAGAGAGAGAGAGGAGGCATATAAAGGAGGGGGGAAGAGAGGAGGAAGAGAAAGAAAAGGAAGGGGAAGGGGGAGTGAGATCAGCGAGAGAGGAGGGAGGGAAGGGAAGCGGGAGGGGGGAGAAAGGAGAAGGGGGGCGGTGGCAGAATCCTCTTAGTCGCATTGTCACGCCTTCTTGGGGGTTCTAAGAGAGAGAGAGAGAGAGAGAGAAGACAGGAAATGAGGGAATGATAGAAGTAGGGAGCGAAGGAGAGAGGTAGAGTAGGAAAGAGGTAATGGAGGAAGAAGGAAGGAGAGGAAATAGGGAAGGTGAGAGGGGAGGAGGGAAGAAGAGGAAGAGGGAGGGAAGAAGAGGAGGAGGGAGGGAGGAAAGAAGGAGGGAGGGAAGAAGAGGAGGGGGGGAGAAGAGAAGGAAGGAGGGAAGAAGAGGAGAAGAGAGGGAGGAAGAGGAGGGAGAGAAGAAGAAGAGGGAGTACAAAGGAAAGCAAACAGCAACAGACCTTATGGTCCTTTCGAGGCTGTTTGTTACAGAGTAGACTGTGACTACAAGATCTAACTCTACATGCTGACGGATAAGGATAGTAAAGCAAGAAGACTTCCCCCGCCTCCAAACCCTCCAGCCAAAAGTGGCAAGAAAAAGTGAGAAAAACCACCACGCAGCATGGAAAAACTGACGTGGAATTTCCATAGGAAAGACTGAAATGGAAGCTACATTCTGTAATACTTTATCTATAAGCTACCAGTATGAATAACCTGAAAGAGAAAGTAGTAAAGTAAAATGAATAATTGAATAATAAATAACGCATGATATGTGCGGGTACGTTGAGTTAACGGAGCGTCTGTGGACACAGCGTGGAACTTGCACAGTGCACAGTGTGGATATTCAGGGGTGGTGTGGCAGCCTTGCCTGGCGCTATTAAGGTAGGCAGCAGTCAATCAGGCCCCAGCTCCATTCATTCCACTGAGACTAGGAGCTTTCCCATGCATAACAAGCAAACAAGTCACCTCCTGAAGCAGTGACCCCTGGTACATTAAAAAAAAATCCCGATGGTGGCCACGTAACTAACAGGGACCCTCAGTGATCCACAGCCCATCACAGGTCGAAAGTATGAGTAGTGACCATTAACTCAGGGCTATCTGTGCATATCCTAGTCTGTGCATATACTATATTTGCATTTAATAAATTGATCCAGGCTCTGTAAAATATATATATATATATATATATATATATATATATATATATATATATACACAAGTGTTCTGTTCAGGAATAAACATATTAAGCTGGGGATTGGACGACAAATACAGTACTTATCCAGGCGACCTTTAAAGGTATGTACTGTATTACACTTGACTACGTTGGAGGGCAATTTATTCCATACATTTACACCTCTATTGAAGAAGAAATGCTTAGCTTCATGTGACTGGAATCGTTTGCCAATTATTTTATGTCCATTGCCTCTAGTGTAGTTCAAGTGATCAACTGTGAAGTATTTATCGACAGCCATGTTATCATGTCCTTTGAATATCTTGAATACTTGAATTAAATCTCCTCGTAACCTCTGTTTAGTTAGTGTAAATAAACTCAGGGCTTCTAAACGTTCCTCGTACGGTTTATTTCTCAATCTAGGTATCATCTTTGTCATCCTTCGCTGCACTGTTTCAAGCTTTTCCATATCCTTTTTATAATACGGTGACCAAAACTGAACGCAATACTCCAAGTGCGGGCGTACTAAGGAATTATACAAAGTGAGGACGATATTATAGGATTTATATTCAAATGCTCTGCCTATGAATTCAGTCAATTTATTGGCTTTTTTCACAGCTTCTGTACATTGTTTGCTTGGTTTCAAATTGTTTGTTATTATATATTAATTTATATAAGGGAGGGGGAAGGGAGAGGAGTATAGAGGGAGGGGTGTGGTAGGGGTGCAGAGGGGTGTAGGGGTGAGGGAGGGGGAAAGGAGAGGAGTATAGAGGGAGAGGTGTGGTAGGGGTGCAAAGGGGTGAAGGGGTGAGGGAGGGGGAAGGGAGAGGAGTATAGAGGGAGGGGTGTGGTAGGGGTGCAGAGCGGTATAAGGGTGAGGGAGGGTAAGGGGAAGAAGATGAAGGGTGTGAGAGGGCTGTGACGAAGATGGGGAGAGAAAAAGCTGGAAGGATGATAGGAAAGGCTGTGATAGTGATGATAGGGAAGATGGGTGATGGGGTAGGGGTTGAGGGGAAAGACGGAGGGAAGTTTGAGGGGAAAGAGCAGGGGAGGATGAGGATGAGGGAAGGCAAGGGTGAAGGTGTAAGGGAGAGGGGTGTAGGGAGGGTGAATGGGGTGTATGTCAGGGTGTAGGAGGGTGAAGGGGAGGAGTGTAGGAAGGGTAAACGGGAGGGGTGTAGGGAA
>NC_136995.1:13728776-13741276 GCF_032717465.1 Coenobita brevimanus
GCAATAGACAAAATTTGAGAAGATCCGATAGATAGTACACGAATTGCTTAAGGGGGCACACAGATAGATAGATGGATAGATAGATAGGTGGGTATAGATAGATAGATAGGTGGGTATAGATAGATAGATAGGTGGGTACAGATAGATAGATAGGTAGGTAGATAGATATAGATAGATAGGTAGATAGATAATTACAGGAGTTGAAAAAAGAAATACATAGTAAAAAGATAGATATATAGATAGATAGACAAATAGACAGGAGTTGTTTTGTGACAGACAGACAGACAGACCGATGAGCATATTCACCGCTGACAGTGAAGAGAGAGAGAGAGAGAGAGAGAGAGAGAGAGAGAGAGCGTGTCTAAATGTGTGTAGTGTATGTGCGTATATTGTAAATCCGTCGGTGTGTGTGTGTGTGTGTGTGTGTGTGTGTGTGTGTGTGTGTGTGTGTGTGTGTGTGTGTGTGTGTGTGTGTGTGTGTGTGTGACTGTTGAAACCTTGACATACAGACCTCTGAAATTTTGCGTATCTGACTTTAACTCTCTCTCTCTCTAACTCAGACATTAATCCTATCTGTATTCCTGTATAGTCCTTAATCTCTTCTCTCTCTCTCTCTCTCTCTCTCTCTCTCTCACACACACACACACACACACACACACACACACACACACACACACACACACACACACACACACACACACACACAATTTCAGTTTCCTGCTCAACATAAAGCCCATTAAGAGAGAGAGAGAGTAATAATAATAATAATAATAATAAATTTTATTTCCACATGAGTGGCTGTTCTTCATACATAGTACTGACAATGGTATATACAATAGTGTACAGTAGTCTACATAAATTGATGTGCCTAAGTCAGAAGGAATTGCTTTAGTTTTGCTTTGAATGACTCTATATTACTGTCTTCTTTGATGCCGTATTTAATGGGAGTTGGTTCCATATCTCAGGCCCCTTGACAGAGATGGACCCGGCACCAGGGTTAGAGTTGACGTTGGGGACATGCGGGTTATCTTGTTGTCTGGTAGTACTTTGAGTTACACGATTTACAGTAGGGAGAGAGAGAAGATAGTCTGGGTATTGACTGTGTAGTTGTTTGAAAATGTTGACGGCTGTGTTAAAGGTTAGGAACATTTAACCACTTTAGTTCCTTTAAGATAGGGGTAACATGATTGTATTTTCTAGCTCTCCCATCTACTGTTTTAGCTGCAAAATTTTGTAGTTTTTGGACGTTAATGAGTAAAGTGTTGTTTGTTGAGCCCCATATTGTACCACAGTAGTTTGGAAGGCTTAGTACAAGTGACTGAAAAATGACTAGCCGAGTTCAACTATCAAAACTATTTTTTATTCTGTTAATATACATGAAGGTCCCTTTAACCTTTTTGCTTATCTCGTTCACATGGGGGTCAAATTAAGGCAGCGGTCCATGTACACTCCTAAGTTTTTGACGTAGTTACTTGATTTAATGTAACTTTCACCAAAATTAATAGTAGTGTTAGGTGGTATTTTGGCAGTTAGCTGACGGGTCCCTATGAAGATCCACTGAGTCTTCTCTGTGTGTAGCATAAGTCCATTGCTTGATAAATATCGTCTGGCATTATTTAGCGTTTCTTCTGCCCTACTGATTAGCGTATTTAGTTCATTTAGAGTACCGCTGTGAAGGAATTGTGTGTCGTCAGTATATTGAACTACTGTGTAGTTATTAAAGTTTTGTGCCATATCATTGACGTATATGTTGAACAGTATTTATTGAACACAGACAGAGCGAGCGTGTCTATATGTGCGTATACTGTATATCTGTGTGTGTGTGTGTGTGTGTGTGTGTGTGTGTGTGTGTGTGTGTGACCGTTGAAACCTTGACATACAAATCTCTGAAATTTCTTACATCTGCCTTTAACTCTCTCTCTCTCTCTCTCTCTCTCTCTCTCTCTCTCTCAGACATTAATCCTAGCCCTGCATTCCTGTGTAGTCCTTAATCTCTTGTCACACACACACACACACACACACACACACACACACACACACACACACACACACACACACCAGAGAGAGAGAGAGAGAGACCAAATGTCACGACCAAAAGCGTCTATTAATAAATGAAAAATAAAAGGAATATTTCTGAGACTAATTTAGAGGGCGTGATAGAGCATAGGTGAGGCTGCTAATTAGGAACAGGTGTGCCAGGTGTGTTTATGCGTCTACCTGTAGCCGGGGCAGGAGGGAGAGAGAGAGAGAGAGAAGGGGGGAGGGGGTGTAATTTTGTTGATATCTGACGTGAGAGAGAGAGAGAGAGAGAGAGAGAGAACTGCAATGCTTTCAAATTGCCGAAGGACCATCATCATCATCATCACCATCATCATCATCATCATCATCATCATCATCATCATCATCATCATCATCATCATCATCATCACCACCACCACCACCACCACCACCACCACCACCACCACCACCACCACCACCACCACCACCACCATCATCATCATCATCATCATCATCATCATCAGCCCACTGCAGGGTAAGGCATCTCCCGGCCTTCACCACTCTGACCTTTTCAGTGTTACCCAGTTCCTTCTTCCCTCCTTTCCTTCCTTCTCTCCTTCTCTCTCTCCCCCTCCCTTTGCCCTCCTCTTTCTTCCTTCCTTCTCTCTCTTCCCTCTCTTTTCTCCATCTCACCTTTTACCTTCCTTTTCTAGCTTCCTTCCTTCCCTTCTTCTCTTTCACTCTCCTCCCTTCTCTTCTTTCTCTTCTCTCCTTCCCTCTTCGTTATCTCTCCTGATCCTTTCCTCTCTTTTTCTCTCTTCCTCTTTCTTTCTTTTCCTTCCTTCTTCCTTCATTCATTCATTCATTTCTGTCTCTTTATTCTTCCTGCTTTCTTTCTTTCTCCTTTCTTCCCTTTTCTTTTTTCCTTTCTTTGTTTCTTTCATTCTTCCCTCCCTCCTTCCTTCCTTCCTTCCTTCCTTCCCTCCTTCCTTCCTTCCTTCCTTCCTTCCTTCCTTCCTTCCCTCCCTCCCTCCTTCCTTCCCTTCCTCCCTCCTTCCTTCCATTCTTCCTTCCTTCCTTCTTTCCAGTCTTCCACTTTTCTTATGTCTTCTCTCTTTCCTTATTCTCTTTGGGTAGGTAGGTAGGGGAGGGGGAGGGGAGGAGAAGGGAGCGGAGGGGAAGGGGAGGGGAGGGGGAGGGAGGAGGAAGGTAGGGTCAGAGCTGAAGTATTTACGTAGATCTTTAACTACTATTCCTCCCTCCTCCCCCTCCCTCCCCTCCCCACCTCCCCCTCCCTCGCCTGTCTATCTCCCCATCAGCTGGTCTGTCTCTATCTATCGTGCTATCTATTGGAACCTTAATTGTCTGTCCCTCCTGTCTCTCTCTCTCTCTCTCATCAAATTTATATAATTGGAAAGTATGACATTGCTCTTGTTCTCCACCACCATCATCATCATCATCATCATCACCATCATCATCATCATCATCATCATCATCATCATCATCATCATCATCATCATCATCATCATCATCATCACCACCACCACCACCACCACCACCACCACCACCACCACCACCACCACCATCTTTATCACCACCACCACCACCACCACAATCACCACCACCACCACAATCACCACCACCACCACCACCACCACCATTAGTATGCATATGTATAATGTGTGTATGCATGATATATAAACTTTTAAAATACATATTCCGTATATAGTTTCTCAAATTATCTTTCTTCTCCTCTTCCAGCTGTGGTCTCATTCACCTGGTCAGCACGCCAGGTGTTCAAGGTAGGATGTCCCTCACCTGGTTGTTCACTTTGTTCATTTGTTCTTGTTCTCTCTCTCTCTCTCTCTGTCTGCCTGTCTCTCTCCCTGTCTGTGTCTGTCTGTCTGTCTGTCTGTCTCTCTGTCTGTCTCTCTCAAAATCTATATGAATAATTGGATAAACAATTGGAAGCCCCAGATAAGGATAAAAAAATAGATAATCAGGAAAAAAATATATATGTAGGAAACAGAAATAATATAAAGCATAGAAAAAGTAAACAATGAAATAATAGATAGATAGATAGATAGATGGATGGATCGATGGATGGATGAATAGATAAAGATCGATAAATAGATAGATACCGGTACAATAAATCCACAGAATAAATAACAGCAATAAACATAAATATAATAAACACAGACTCATAAAAAATGTATGGCAGATGAAAATAACGAAGGAATGTGACAAATGAAAAAAAAAATAACAGTTATAATTGGGAATGCGACGGTGTGGGTGACGTATGTCTGTTGGGGGAGGGGGAGGGGGAGGGGAGGGGGATTCCTGGGACACTCCCCTTATCACACGGGGGATCTTTAGGCTCCCCCTCCCTCTTCCCCCTACTCCCCTTCCCCCCTCTTCCTGCCTCCTCCCCTCACTCCCCCCTTCCCCCCCTCCCCCTCCTCCTGCGTCTCATTTCCCCTCCCCCTCTTCCCTTTCCCTCCCTCCCTCTCTTCTTACTCCCTTTTCCCCTCCTCTTGTTTCTCACTTCCGCTCCCCCCCAATCAGCTTAACATCAGTAGTGTGCAAGTTAATGGAAAAAATCATAAGAGATAAAATAGTTAATTATCTAGAAGAAAATAATATAATTAAAGACTCGCAACATGGATTCAGACATCGTCGTTCATGCTTAACTAACCTACTGGACTTCTTCCATGATGTTTACAAATCATACGACGACTCAAGAGCAGTAGATATAATTTACCTCGACTTTCAGAAAGCATTTGACACTGTCCCTCACAAGCGTCTCATGAGAAAAATAGAAGCACATGGAATAAAAGGAAAGACGCTAAAATGGTTACAAGACTGGCTGTCAGACCGAAAACAGCGAGTTGTGATAAACGGAAAGGAATCCAAATGGCGTAATGTGATCAGCGGCGTTCCCCAAGGCTCAGTACTTGGACCGATACTTTTTATTATCTATATAAATGACATTGATGAGGGTCTAAATTGTAAAGTATCCAAATTTGCAGATGATACTAAAATAACCAGTCAAGTCACTTCAAAATTACAGTGGCAGCAGTTACAAAATGACCTTAATACTTTAGCAAGCTGGGCAGAAAAATGGCAAATGAAATTCAACACAGAAAAATGTAAAGTACTTCATATTGGAAGTAACAATGTCCATGCAAATTACAAAATGAACAATATTCAGTTATCAAGTACAGACAGTGAAAAGGATCTTGGTGTGATAATATCAAATGACCTAAAACCAAGCAAGCAGTGTACCGATGCGGTAAAAATTGCAAACAAGCTAGTGGGTTTTATTGGAAGAACTTTCGAGTTTAAATCGGAAAAAGTCATACTTGCCTTGTACAACTCGCTAGTGCGCCCCCATCTTGAGTATTGTGTGCAATTCTGGTCTCCGTACTACAGAAAGGACATTGAAAAATTAGAGAAAATTCAGCGAAGAATCACAAAAATGGTACCACGACTTAGAAACAAACCATATGAGGAACGCCTTGAAGAACTTAAATTATTTAGCCTAACGAAGCGCAGGTTAAGAGGGGACCTTATTGAAGTTTTCAAAATCATGAAGGGATATGACAACTTAGACATGAATAAATATTTTGATATAGACCGGTCTAGTCAAACCAGAAGTAATGGCTGCAAAATCATGGGAAAACGATTCCAATCCCACGAAGCAAAATACTTCTTCTTTAACAGAGTTGTAAATATCTGGAACAGATTACCCTCAGATACCGTGAACAGTATCTCAATTGAGACATTCAAAAACAAATTAGACAAGTATTTGCACGAAAATCCTCAGCTGACTCTTTTTCTGTCCGAATAACTTGCTTTTATAGCTACGGTACATGTAAGTTCATGCCCCCTTAGTCTACAAGACACCCCGTAAACAATGTACCCGTACATAGTGTTGCGTCACGATATTATACATTTTCAATTTATTCGGTGCAAACAAAGCAATATAAGCACAGATTAGGATCTGCACAGATAACCCTGAGTTAACGGTCACTACTCTTACTTTCGACCTGTGATGGGCTGTGGATCACTGAGGGTCCCTGTTAGTCAAGTGACCACCATCGGGATTTTTTTAATGTACCAGGGGTCACTGCTTCAGGATGAAACTTGTGTACTGTCCCACATGGGAGAGTTCCTCGTCTCAGTGGAGTGAACGGAGCTATTGCCTGATTGACTGCTGCCTACCTAAAAAGCGCCAGGGAAGGTTGCCGCACCACCCCTAAACATCCACTCTGTGCATTGCACATCCACACTGTGCACTGTGCAGTCCCCTTTTATCTAAGACACCCGTCCTATATACTTTTCAGTCTCCCCAGCGCAAAGAAAGCAATATAAGCACAGATTAGGAGCTGCACAGATAACCCTGAGTTAACGGTCACTACTCTTACTTTCGACCTGTGATGGGCTGTGGATCACTGAGGGTCCCTGTTAGTCAAGTGACCACCATCGGGATTTTTTTAATGTACCAGGGGTCACTGCTTCAGGATGAAACTTGTGTACTTGTCCCACATGGGAGAGTTCCTTGTCTCAGTGGAGCAAACGGAGCTAGGGCCTGATTGACTGCTGCCTACCTTAAAAGCGCCAGGCAAGGCTGCTGCACCACCCCTAAACATCCACACTGTGCAGTGTGTAGCTTCCACGTTATGTCCACAGACTTCCCATTAACTCAATGTAACTGGTTTATAATGTCATGCCGCAACTATTATCTTATTTGTTTACTTTCTCTTTCAGGTTACTCTATCGGGTAGCTTATAGATAAAGTATTATAGAATGTGACTTTTCCTTTCCAGTGTTTCCTATAAAATTTCCATGTCAGTTTTTCCATGCTGCATGGTGGTTTTTCTCACTTTTTCCTGGAGGGTTTGGTGGTGGGGGGAGCCTTCTTGCTTTCCTATCCTTATCCTTCAACATGTAGAGTTAGATCTTGTAGTCATAGTTTTCTCTAACAAGCAGCCTCGAAAGGACCATAAGGTCTGTTGCTGTTTGCTTTCCTGTGTAATCCTGTGTAAATCCCCTCCTGACTTTCTCCCCTCCTGTCTCTCCCCCTCCCCTCTTGTCTCTCCTCCTCCCCTCTTTCTCCCTCCCCTCACCCTTCCTCCCCTCCACCAACCTCCCTCCCCTCACCCCTCCTCCCTGCCACCATCCTCCCTCCCCTCACCCTTCCTCCCCTTCACCATCCTCCCTCCTACCTCACTTCTCTCCATTCCTCACCCTTTCACCTTCTCATCTTTCTTTCTCTCCCCCTACCTTTCTGTCTTCCTCTCTCCCTCCCTTTTCCTCTTCCCTCCTCTAACTTCTCTCCATACCCCTCCCCTTTCGCCTCTCCCTTCTCCCCATACCCCTCCTCTTTCGCCTCTTCCTTCTCCCCATACCCCTCCCCTTTCGCCTCTCCCTTCTCCCCATACCCCTCCCCTTTCGCCTCTCCCTTCTCCCCATACCCCTCCCCTTTCGCCTCTCCCTTCTCCCCATACCCCTCCCCTTTCGCCTCTCCCTTCTCCCCATACCCCTCCCCTTTCGCCTCTCCCTTCTCCCCATACCCCTCCCCTTTCGCCTCTCCCTTCTCCCCATACCCCTCCCCTTTCACCTCTCCCTTCTCCCCATACCCCTCCCCTTTCACCTCTCCCTTCTCCCCATACCCCTCCCCTTTCGCCTCTCCCTTCTCCACCTCCTCCCTCTCCTGTCCCCCATTTCACCTCCCCTCCCCTCTCTCTTTCTCTTCTTTCTCATCTCCTTCTCTGTTTACTTCTCTCCAGTTCCCCTCCCTCTTACTTCCCTTCCCCTTTCCTCCCCTCTTCCTGCCTTCAGAATGCATGATAAAGGAAGGGGGAGGGAAGAGGGTGATGGAGAGAGAATGAGGAAGGGAAGAGGGTGATGGAGAGAGAATGACAAAGGGAAGAGGGTGATAAAGGGAGAGAATGACAAAGGGAAGAGGGTGATGGAGAGAGAGGGAAAGGGAAGAGGGTGATGGAGGGAGAGAATGACAAAGGGAAGAGGGTGATAAAGGGAGAGAATGACAAAGGGAAGAGGGTGATAAAGGGAGAGAATGACAAAGGGAAGAGGGTGATAAAGGGAGAGAATGACAAAGGGAAGAGGGTGATAAAGGGAGAGAATGACAAAGGGAAGAGGGTGATGGAGGGAGAGAATGACAAAGGGAAGAGGGTGATGAAGGGAGAGAATGACAAAGGGAAGAGGGTGATAAAGGGAGAGAATGACAAAGGGAAGAGGGTGATGGAGAGAGAATGGGATAGGGAGAGGGAGCAGTAACGAGGGAGTACAAAGGAATACAAAGGAGTACAAAGGAATGCAGACAGCATAGGATCTGTTGGTCTTTTGGTGACTGTTTGGTGTAGGGAAGATTATAACAAACAAAATCATTCTCTCTCTCTCTCTCTCTCTCTCTCTCTCTCTCTCTCTCTCTCTCTCTCTCTCTCTCTCTCTCTCTCTCTCTCTCTCTCTCTCTCTCTCCCTCCCTCCCTCCCTCCCTCCCTCCCTCCCTCCCTCCCTCTCTCTCTCTCTCTCTCTCTCTCTCTCTCTCTCTCTCCCCCTCCCTCCCTCCCTCCCTCCCTCCCTCTCTCTCCCTCTCTCTCCCTCTCTTTCTCCCTCTCTCCCTCCCTCCCTCTCTCTCTCTCTCTCTCTCTCTCTCTGGAACGGTTTGCGTGCTCCTGGTCTTTGGTTCCTTCTTCCCTGCATTAAAAAAAAGAAAATCAGTTAAAGACAAGGATAGGACAGCAGGAAGGCTCCCCCCCACCCCCACCAAACGCTCCAGCCGGTAGGAAATAGTGAGAAGGACCACCATGCAGCATAGAAACACTTAAGGAAACTTCATGGGAAAGAGGGAAAGGAAATTTTATTCAACACTACCTGAAGGGAAAGTAACATATAACTCAGCAATACTTACCCATGTTGTTCTGCGGTTGTTCCATCCAGGCTCTGAACAAAAAGAAAAAAAATCTAAATAGTACAGAATGGTATTGTTCAAGAGGGAGAAGGAGGAGAGATTAAGGGAGGAGAAAAGGAAAGGGAAGGGGGAGGGAAGAAGGGGATAGAGACAGCAAAGGCAGGGTCGAGCATTGCAAGATTAGGTAGGGTACCGTATATATGGTAGGACACAGTTGGGCAGGGCAGGGCAAGGCAAGACTAAATAGAGGGTATGTAGGGGCAGAGTAGAGCAGGGCAGGGCAGGGCAGGGCAGGGCAGGGCAAGGTAGGGGAGGGGCAAGAGCGGGCAGAGGAAGGGAGAAGGGAAAAGAGAAAGAGGGGGAAAAGGGAGGATAGGGAGGGAAGGGCATGGCGAGGTAGGGAAAAGGAGGGGGTAAGAAGGAAGGAGGAAGGGAGGAGGAGGGAAGGGAGGGCAGAGGTGGGGGAGGAGGAAGAGAGGAAGGGATAGGGGAAGCATGAACTGACAGGGAGAGAAATGGCGAGAAGGACTGGAGGGGGAGGGAGGAGGAAGAAGGTGCAGGGGGAGGAGAGGGGGAGGAAGAGAGGAGGTGAAATGAGGAGGAAGAAAGGAGGGAGGAGGGAGAGGAAGTGGAGAGGGAAGGAGCTGAGTGAGAGGGGGGGGGCAGGAAGGGGAAAGGGAGGGTATAAGAGCTAAGAGAAAGAGTGAAGTGGAAGGGGGAGGGAAGGAGGGGAGGGGGAGGGGGATACAAGAAGGGAAGACAATGAGGGGGAGGGAAGCAGGGTGTAAGAAGAGAGGGGAGGGAGGAGAAGGGGAAGGGAGGGAGGGAGAGGGAGGGAAGTGAGACATATGAAAGGAAGGGAGGGAGGTACAGTTGGTAAGAAACGGAGGGAGGAAGGTGGGAGAGGACCGGGGGAGGGAGGGCAGGGCAAGGCAAGATATGGAAGAACATGACAAGAAAGAATGGCTGAGGACACAACACTGTAGCGGCTGAGATAAGGCAGGGCAGGGCAGGGCAGGGTAGGGTAAGACAGAGCAAGGCAGGGTAAGACAGGGAAGGGCAAGGCAGGACAGAGCAAGGCAAGGCAAGGCAGGGCAGGGCAAGTTTTGGGAGGGTATAGCAAGGTAGAGCAGTGGAGGACAGGGCAGTGCATGACAAGTAAGACAGGGCAAAGCAGGACAAGATAAGATAAGGCAGGGCAGGACAGGACAGGACAATAGATGATGGATTAGGGTGAGGCGGGCAGGGCAGGCTGGGACATAGCGGTGCAGGGTAATGTACGGGTAGGGTAGGGCAGGGCAGGACAGGGTAGGGGCAGGGCAGGGTGAAATATGTGCAGGGAATAAGGGAGAGGGGAGAAAGAGAATGGAGAAGTGGTAGAAAGCAGTAGAGGTAATGGAAAGATAGAATGAGAGAGAGAGAGAGAGAGAGAGAGAGAGAGAGAGCACGATCCCTTTATCCTTTACTATATATATATATATATATATATATATATATATATATAATATGTATTAGAAAAAGGCATAAAAAGGTAAGAAAATAAAATCAGAAATGTTTACATGTAAGAGAGTGTGACCCAAGCTAAACATATGGGGAACTGTATATTATTAGGAAATCCACATCGATTGTAGGCAGGGGGAGGGAGGAAGTAGAGGATTTGGAGGGGAGGAATGGGGAGGGGAAGGGAGGGAAGGAGAGGGGAAGCAGCTGGAACACGACAGAGGCACGGGTAAGGGAGGGGGAGGTGAAGGGAGGGGAGGGGGAGATGTCATTGAGATAAGCGGGGAAGGTGGGTCATGAAGGGAGGAGGGAGGGAGGGAAGGACAGGGAGGAGGGAGGGAGGGAAGGACGGAGGGAGGGAGGGAGGGAGGGAGGGAAGGACGACACAGACACAAGGAATGATGGAAGGGAGGAAGGAAAGGAAGGAAGGAAGGAGGGTGAGTAGATAGACAGAGGATGGGTAGATAAACAAGGAAGGAAGGAAAGGAGAAAGGAATGTAGGGTGGGAGGGAGGGAAGACATGAAGGAAGGAAGGAAGAAGAATGAAGGAAAGGAGAAGCGAAAGAGACCAAGACAGGAAGAGAAGGAAGAAGAGGGAAAGGAGGGAAGAAAAGGGAAGGAATGAAGGGAAGGAAGAGAAGGAACGGATGTAAAGAGAGGGGAAGGAAGTGATGGAGGGATATGGAGAAGGAAAGGGGGTGAGGGGGAAAAAGGAGGAGGAGGAAGAGGGAAGGATAGAGAGAGGAAAGGAGAGAAGAAGAGAGGGAGGTTAGAGAGAGAGAGAGAGAGAGAGAGAGAGAGAAGGAGTGGGTAAAGAAGGAAAGAAGAGGAAGTGAAAGAATGGAAGGAAAGTTAAAAAGAAGAGGGAGAGAGAGAGGAGGGAGAGAGAGCAAGAGGAAAAGAGTGTGGGGAAATAGAGGGGGGAATGGAAGGAGGGGAGGGACGAAGCGGGAAGGAAGAGGAGGAAAAGAGAGGGAGAGAAAGGGAAGAAAAGGAAAGGAAGGCAGAAGAGGGAAGGGGGAGTGGAAGGGAAGAGGAGAGGGAGGGGAGGGTAAAGGAGAAAAAGAGAGAGAGAGGGAGAGAGGTGAGGGAAAGAAGGAATAGGAGAAAAGGTAGGGAGGAAGGGGAAGGAAGGAGAGGGAAAGGGAAGGGAGGAGTGAACATGGAGGGGAGGGAAGGGAAAGAAGGGAGGGGAAGGGAAGGATTTGGATGGTGGGATGATTTGTAGGGAGGGGAAGTGAATGGAAGGGGGAAAAATGAGAGAGAGAGAGAGAGAGAAGTGCTGATGGTATCTTCTTCGTATGGGGAAGACTGAGGGAGACAGAGGCAGAGATAGACACAGCGATAGATAGATAAGGAGGACATATGGAAAGTAGAGAGAGAGAGAGTGAGAGGGAGAGAGATTGAGAGATAGAGCTAAGACCCACCTGCAGACAGAAGCAGATCGAGGAGATAGTAAGAGAGAGAGAGAGAGAGGATATGGACCGACAGAAACAAATATAAATATATTGTATATGTGCCTAACTTTTATTTTTGAGAGATCTTGGAAGGATCATATTACCTTTCTTGTAAAATCTGCTTTCAAGAGATTAGGTGTGCTAAGCCGACTCCGTACTTTCTTTACCCCTGCGCACTTGTTGACTCAGTACACGGGTTTTATTCGCCCCTGTGTAGAGTACAACTTTCATGTGTGGGGAGGCTCCCCACATACAGCTCTTCTCAATAGGGTGGAGTCAAAGGCTTTTCGTCTCATTAACTCTCCTCCTCTTACTGACTCCCTTCAACCTCTGTCTCTTCGCCGCACTGTTGCATCTTTATCTCTTTTCTATCGCTACTTCAATGGTCACTGCTCCTCTGAACTGTCTGCTTGCATCCCTCCACCTCTACGACGGGCGCGTAGCACCCGTCTGGCAGCAAACTCTCATCCTTTTTCTGTCTAACTCTCTAATGCAAGAGTTAACCGTTGCTCTCAGTCCTTCACTTATGCACCAGGGTAACTCTGGAACTGTCTCCCTCTGTCTGTATTTCCTACTGCCTATGATCGGTCTTTCAAACGCAGTGTGTC
>NC_136995.1:13743776-13751276 GCF_032717465.1 Coenobita brevimanus
CTGTCTGTATGTATGTATATATCTATCTATCTATCTATCATCTGTGTAATTTTAACTTTTTTTTTCATGAAGCAAAGTCAAAAACTGAAGCATTTCCGTGTAATGGCGTGGACATTTTTTTTGGGGGGGGGGTCGGGGGGGGACTGGTGAGTAAAAAAAAAAAAAAGTGTATGTGTAGGCACGGGTGTGTAGTGAGGCAATGAGGTGTGTGGTGTAGGCAGTGGCCCGTGAACACTGCTGGATGGACTGCAAAACTCAGGGAAAGGGTTGACTAGTCTGTGTTCAGAGTTGGCTGCACAGAGGGGTGAGTGGCCAATTTTTGCTGGTAGCTGTGTCATTTATCTATCGCCCTGTCTATCTATCTGTCTGTCTATCTATTTCTATCTATTTCTATCTTTCTATGTATCTGTCTGCCTATCAGGATCTATGTCTGTCCTTCTATCTATCAGTCTATCTATCTATCTATCTATCTATCTACGGTATCTATCAACGGTGTCTGTCTATCTGTCTCCCCTCCTCCTCCTCCTTATTTTTCCTCATCTCTTCCCCTCACTCCTTCCCCTCACATAATAATACATCCTGCCTCATTTGTCTGTCTATCAGTCTATCTATCTGTCTATCTATCTACCCTCATCCACCTTCTAACTTTTCCTCATCCTCTCCCCTCCTTCCCCTCACATATACACCCCACCTCATATGTCTATCTGTCTGTCTGCCTATCTATCTGTCCATCAGTCTATTTGTTTATCTGTCTGTCTATATCAGTCTATCTTTACCTATCTATCTTTCTGTCTATCTATCTATCTGTCTATCTCCCCTCATCCACCTTCCAACATTTCCTCATACTCTCCCCTCACTCCTTCCTCTCACATATACACCCCACCTCATTTGTCTATCTGTCTATCTATCTATCTATCTATCCCTCCTACCTATCTGTCTATCTATCTCCCCTCACCCCCTCCTAACACATCCTCACACTCTCCCCACACTCCTTCCCCTCACATATACCTCCTACCTCACTTATTATCATTTCCCCTCACCTCTGTTTATCTCCCTCTCCCTTCCCCTCTCCCTTCCTCCCCTCCTTTCCCCTTTCCCCTTCTTTCCCTTCTCCTTCCCTCCTTTTCCCTTCCTCTTCTTTCCCCTTCTGTTCTTTCCCTCCTTTCCCTTTCCCCTCTCCCCTCCTCTCCCCTCTTCCCAGCTTCCCCTCCTGTCCCCTTCTTTCCCCTTCCTCTCCTTTCCCCTCTCCTTCCCTTTCATTTCTCACCCTCCCCTTTTTACCCTCACTCTGTTCCCCATCATCGTAGGAGTAGGTAGTGTAGATGTCTTCACTACACACACACACACACACACACACACACACACACACACACACACACACACACACACACACACAGTCAGAAGAGGGTATGAAGAATTTGAATAAGAATGGGAGTAAGGGAATTGGAGGAGAAGGAGAGGAGGAGGAGGAGGAGGAGGAGGAGGTGAAATAAGTATAACGCAACGTGAAAAAAATATATATATATTTTCTCTCTCTCTCTCTCTCTCTCTCTCTCTCTCTCTCTCTCTCTCTTCCTCCTGCTTCGCTCGTTCCCTTCCATCCCTCCTCCCCTCCCCTCCCCTCCCCCCATCAGCCAATTTCTTATTATCCATTTATCACATTGACACTCGCGCCCCTCCCCTCCCCCTCCCCCTCCCTCTCCCCCTCCCCTCTCTTGTTTTCGTATCTCTTCCCTCTCTCCCCCTCCCCCTCCCTTCATCTTCCTCCACTCTTCTCCCCCTTCTCTCTCTCTCTCTCTCTCTCTCTCTCTCTCTCTCTCTCTCACACACACACACACACACACACACACACACACACACACACACACACACACACACACACACACACACACACACACACACAGTCGTCCCAGCTACCCTTTCCATTCTATCTACTTATCTCTTAATTAACTGGCTACCTGCTTTCCTACCTACCTACCTACCTACCTATCTGTCAGTCTACCAAACACCCTGCCTACCTACCTACCTACCTACCTACCTACCTGCCAGTCTACCAGACACCCTGCCTACCTACCTACCTACCTATCTGTCAGTCTGTCAAACACTACCTACGAATCTACCTACCTACCTATCTGTCAGTCTGTCATACACTACCTACGAATCTACCTACCTACCTATCTGTCAGTCTGTCAAACACTACCTACGAATCTACCTACCTACCTATCTGTCAGTCTGTCAAACACTACCTACTAGTCTACCTACCTACCTACCTACCGACGTACTTACTTATGTCAGTCTATCAGAAACACTACCAACCTACCTACCTACCTATCTATCTATCTGTCAGTCTACCAAACACGCTGCCTACCTACCTACCTATCTACCTACCTGCCTATCTACCTATCTACCCACCTACTTATCTGTCAGTCTACCAAACACCTTGCCTACCTACCTACCTACCTATCTATCTATCTATCAGTCTACCTACCAACCTACCTACCTACCTATCTACCTACCTACCTACCTACCTACCTACCTGTCAGTCTACCAAACACCCTACCTACCTACCTACCTACCTTGTAATAAAACATCATCATCGTCAACAACACAAGCAACAAATAACAACAACAATAATAATAATGATAATAATAATAATAATAATAATAATAATAATAATAATAATAATAAACAAAAACGTTCCACAATAACCCCGCTGTCCACACACACACACACACACACACACACACACACACACACACACACACACACATGGATTCTGCTCTTGTTTACGTGTGTGCGTATTAGGCTGAGATTTGTTTATTTTCACCCGCCCAAACACAGACAGGCATACACACACACACACACACACACACACACACACACACACACACACACACACACACACACATTCATGAGTACACACAATATACATTCTCTCTCTCTCTCTCTCTCTCTCTCTCTCTCTGTCACACACACACACACACACACACACACACACACACACACACACACACACATTCACAAATTCATAAACAGATACACATTCAGAGAGAGAGAGGAGAAAGAAGGAAAACAGGCATAGAAAACGGAGTCTAGAGAGTCAGTTTAATGGCCAACTAAAGTAAAGAAAACACAGGTACTAAAACACTTGCCTTGACGTTGGGAATTATGGTGTGTGAAACGTAATCCTTGATCCCTAAATGGCCTGCAGTCTGATTCTCTCTCTCTCTCTCTCTCTCTCTCTCTCTCTCTCTCTCTCTCTCAGGCCTTGCTTTACTGCCTCTCTATTATATTTTTTTTTATTTCATGTTTCATTCTGCAGTGATTCTCTCTCTCTCTCTCTCTCTCTCCATTTTCCCGTCTTTCCTCCCTTTCTTCTCCAATCACTCTCTTCCTTTTCCTCCCTTATTTCCAATCTTCTCCCTTCCCTCCCTTTCCTTCCCTTTGTCCTCTCCTTCTTTCCTTCTTCCTTCCTCCCCTTTGTCCTCTCCTTCTTTCCTTCTTCCTTCCTCCCCCTCTCCCTCCTTTTTTCGCTCTCCTCCCTGTCCCTCCCTCCCGCTCTATCTCCGTGTCTCTCTCCCTTCTGATTCGCTCCTCGTCTCCCTCCATCCCTCTCTCCCTTTTCGCTCTCCCTTCCTCCTACTCTCCCTTTTTTTCTCCCCCCCTCTTTTCTATCCCTCCCTTCTCTCCTTTTTCTTCCTCCCTCCTTCCCTCCCTTTTCCCTCCCTCCCTCCTCTCCCTTTTCCTTCCCTCCTTTTCTATCCCTCCCCCCTTCCCTCCCTCTTTTCTCTCCCTCCCTCTTCCCTCCCTCTTTTCTCTCCCTCCCTCCCTCCTTCCTTCCCTTTTTTCTCTCCATCCCTTCCTCCTTCCTTCCCTTTTTTCTCTCCATCCCTTCCTCCCACCTTCTTTTCTCTCCCTCTCTCCTTTCCTCCCACCTTCTTTTCTCTCCCTCTCTCCTTTCCTCCCACCTTCTTTTCTCTCCCTCCATCCTTCCCTCCCTCTTTTCTCTCCCTCTCACCTTCCTTCCATTTTTTCTCCCTTCCTCCTTCCCTTCCTCCTTCCCTTCCTCTTTTTCCTCCCGCCCTTTTTCCCTCCCTCCTTTCTCTCCCTCTCTCCTTCTCTCCCTTTTCTCTCCCTCCCCTCTTCCCTCCCTTTTCCCTCCCTCCCTCCCTCCTCTGCACTGCGCCGGGCCAGGTTTTGAGTGAATATTTATTAGTTTGGCTCCTGCGTGGGGAGAGAGAGAGAGAGAGAGAGAGAGAGAGAGAGAGAGAGAATTTTTATTAGTTTAGCTTTTGCGTATTAGTAAAAGAGAGAGAGAGAGAGGAGAAGGAGGAGGGGCGAGAGGGTGATGTAAAGAAAGGAAGAGAGAGAGAGAGAGAGAGAGAGAGAGAGAGAGAGAGAGAGAGAGAGACTTGGTAAATAGGGAGGGCGAGAGGGAGGAGTAAAAGGAGGGAGAGAACAGGGAGGAGGCAGGGGAGTGAGGGAGGGAAAAAAAGGAGGGAGGGAGGGAGGATGCAGGGAGGTAAGGGAAGGAGGGAGGGGAAGAAAGAATGGGAGGGAGGGAAGAAGGGATGGAGGGAAGAAGGAAGATACATGAGGGAAGGAGGGAAAGAAGGGAGGGAGTAGGAGAAGGGATGGGGGGAGGGAGAGGAGGGGAGGGAAGGAAAGAATGAAGGGAGGGCTGGAGAGGGAGAAGGAAGGGAGGAAGGGAGGGAGTGGAAGAAGGGAGAGAAAGGAGCGAGGGGAAGGATGGAGGAAAGATGACTCAGCAGAATGGCGTCTGAGAGTCTGAGAGCGCAACACTGCACAGGGAGGGAGGGAGGAGGGAGGGAAGGGAGGAAGAAAGAGAGGAGGGAGGGAGGGAGGAGAGGAAAGAAGAGAGGAGAGAGGGAGGGAGGGGAGGAAGAAAGAGAGGAGGGAGGGGAGGAAGGAAGAGAGGAGGGAGGGAGGGAGGGGAGGAAGAAAGAGAGGAAGGATGGAGGGAGGGGAGGAAGGAAGCAAGGAGGGAGGAAGGGAAGAAGGGGAGGAGAGAAGGAGAGGGAAAGGGGGAAAAGAAGGCAGGAAAGGAGGAGAGAGAGAGAGAGAGAGAGAGAGAGAGAGAGAGAGAGAGAGAGAGAGAGAGAGAGAGAGAGAGGTGGGGGGGAAGGGAGAGGCTTAGTGAGGAAGGAAGATAAATGATGAAAGGAGGGAGAAAGGAAGGGAAAGGGGACAGGCAGAGAGGCAAGAAGGGAGAGAGGAAAGAGGGAGGGAGAAGAGGGAGAGAAGGAGGACAATGAGTAAGAGGGGAAAAAATGGCGTGGAAAATTAGGAAGTAAATAAAATGCAATAAAGAGACAGAAATGAAACGAATGATAATAATACTGTAATAATAATATCAGTAGTTGTAGTAGTAAAAATAATAATAATAGCAGTAATAGTAATAATAATAATAATAGTAATAATAGTAATAATAATAATGATAATAATAATAATAATAGCAATAATAGTAATAATAATAATAATAATAGCAGTAATAGTAATAATAATAATAATAATGATAATAATAATAATAATAATAGCAATAATAGTAATAATAATAATAATGATAATAATAATAATAATAATAGCAATAATAGTAATAATAATAATAATAATGATAATAATAATAATAAGAATAGTAGCAATAATAGTAATAATAATAATAATAATAATAGTAATAATAGCAATAATAATAATAACAATAATAATAAAAGTAATAATAATAATAATAATAATTATAATTATAATAATAATAGCAATAATAATAATAACAATAATAATAATAGTAATAATAATCATAATAATAATAGTAATAATAATAATAACAATAATAATAATAATAATAGCACAAATGGACAGATAAGTACCCCATCGGTAGGTAGTAGTGGTGGAGTAGTACCGAGCAGACCCATCAACCGCAGACAAGCAATCGCCTCTGCAGGGCCATTCCTTGCTGTGAACTGAAGTTCCCTTGCGGAGGACAGAGCCTCATCGCATCGAGGCGCGGGGAAGAGTGTGAAAGTTTGGTTCCTGGATGGACGCCGCAGTTGCGTCTCCACCCAGTTAACAGGGCACCACAGTAGACTACATACCACCCCGTTGTTTGATTATATGGTTACCACCCAGCGTTGTAAAAGGTTTCCTGGGTTACAGGAAACCATTAGGCTTGTCACTCAGTGTAGAGTCACCTAAAGACAGTGAGTGGATGATGGTCGTCACTACCTACATAAGCAATACGTACACAATACATACATACACAACACACACACACATACATACACAACACACATACACATACCTACACAAGACACATACACATACATACAATACATTCACAGATACGCACACACACATACAACTCATACACAAATACAGTACATACATACACAAGACACACACATACATACATACATACACCAATCCATTCATAGGTACGCACACACAAACACACAACACGTACACAAATACATACATACACAAGACACATACACAAATACATACACCAAACACATACATACATACATGCACCAATATATTCATAGATACGCATACACAAACACACATACAGCCAAATAGATAGATAGATAGATAGATAGATATGCAGATAGACAAAACAAACATGACTACGGCACTACAGATGCGTGGAGATAACTGAGGCAGAGAGAGAGAGAGAGAGAGAGAGAGAGAGAGAGAGATAGCACAGAGATACATAAAGATAACAGAGGTAAAGTGATTTTAAAGATAATGCACAGGTGAGGCAGGAATAATTAGCACGGGCAGGTGTGTGTGTGTGTGTGTGTGTGTGTGTGTGAGAGAGAGAGAGAGAGAGAGGGAGAGAAAGAGAGGGTGCATAAAAGTAGAATGACTGGAAGGTAGGTAGGTAGGTAGGCAGGCTAGTTTATTTACAGATAGATAGAAAGATAGATAGATGGATGGGTAGAGATAGATAGATAGATAGATGTAGCGAGTTTATTGATACTAATATACATAGGTACGAAGAGAGATAGAGACAGAGAAAGAGACGGACAGCGAGACAGACAGGTGAGGCCGAAGCAATTAGGACTGTGGGCAGGTGCGCGAGAGGGAGCAGGTAGACAGACCGATAGATAAACAGATAGATATGTTGTTAGATAGGTGCGAAAGGAGAGTGGTAGGCAAGTGAAAGTAGGGTAGGTAGGCAAGCAGATAGATAGATGGGTAGATAGATAGATGGACGCATAGATAGATAGAATGATAGACTGAAAGATATGTATAGATAATGGTGGACAGAAGTATAACCAGACAAATATGATAGATAGATAGATAGACAGATTGGTAGATAGATGGATGGATAGATAGATAGACATAAATAGAAAGATAGAGATAGATGGATGGATGGATAGATAGAAAGATAGATAGATAGATGGATGGATGGATAGATAGATAGATAGACAGATAGAAAGATAGATAGATAAATAGATCGATGGATAGATAGATAGATAG
>NC_136995.1:13756276-13758776 GCF_032717465.1 Coenobita brevimanus
AGAGAGAGAGAGAGAGAGAGAGACAGACAGACAGACAGACAGATAGAAAGAGAAACATTGACAGACAGACAGATAAAGAGACAGATAGATAGATAGACAGTCAGATAGACAGATAGGTAGGTAGGTAGGTAGGTAGGTAAGTAGGCAGAAGGTAGACAGAAAGATAGATAGATAGACAGATAGATAAGTAGGTAGGTAGGCAGGTAGGTAAGTAGGCAGAAGGTAGACAGAAAGATAGATAGATAGACAGATAGATAAGTAGGTAGGTAGGCAGGTAGGTAGGTAGGCAGATAGGTAGATAGAAAGATAGATAGACAAAGATAGATAGGTAGGTAGGTAGGTACGCAGATAGATAGATAGATTGATAAATAGATGGACAGATAGATAGATAAGAAGGCTGGCAGACAGGTAGACAGAAAGATAGATAGATAGATAGATAGATAGATAAGTAGGTAGGCAGACAGGTAGACAAGGATAAATAGATAGATAGGTAGATAGATATCCCGTATAACCAGCCAGCCGGATAGATATAAGCCGATAGATGTAGATAGATAGAAACAGATAGATAGATAGATGTGAGAAAATCAAAACTCCTGAATATAAAAAAAAAGTGATAGACATGGTGAAGGAAAGGAGGGAGGGAGGGAAGGAGGGAAGGAAGAAAGGGAGGGAGGGAGGGAGGAAGAAAGGAGAAAATGAGAGAGTGGGAGGGAGGGAAGGAAGGAAGGGAGGGAGGGTGGGAGGGAAGAAAGGGAGGGAGGGAGAAGGAGAAAATGAAAGGGAGGGAAGGAAAGGAAGGATGGAAAGGGAGGGAGGGAAGAAAGGGAGAGAGGGAGGGAAGGAGGGAGGAAGAGAGGAGAAAATGAGAGAGTGGGAGGGAGGGAGGGAAGGAAGGAAGAAGGGAGGGAGGGAGGAGGAGAGTGAGAGAGGGGGAGGGAAGGATGGAAAGGAGATAGGAATAAGGGAGGAGAGGGAGAAGAAGGAAGGGAAGGGGAGAGCGAGAGAAGGAGGGGGGAGGGGAGAGTCAGAGGAGTGAGAAGGGAGGAAAGGAGAGAAAGGAAAGAAGATGGGGAGGGGGAAGGAAGGGAGGAAAGGGAGGGGGAGGTAGATCAGAGAAAGGTCAGAGGGGTATGTCAAAGTGAAGAGGGGAGGGGAGGGGGAGGGAGGGGAGGGGAGGGGGAGGGAGGAGAGTAGACAAAAAAGTGAGGGAGGCTGGAGGGAAGGGAGGAGGTGAGAGGGAGGGAGGGGAGGGAGGTAAAGAAAACGTGAGGAAGATATAAGGGGAGGGGAGGGGAGGGGAGGGGAGGGGAGGGAGGATGAGGGGGAGTGAAGCAAGGAGGAAGATGAGGGGAGGGGAGGAAAGGGGGGAGTTGGGAGAGAAAGGGGGAGGGAAGGGGTGAGAGGGAGAGGGGGAATGGAGGGGGAAGAAGGATGAGAGAGAGAGAGAGAGAGAGAGAGAGAAGGGAAGTAGGTAGATGGGGGAGAAAAAGAGGGAGTTAGGGAGGGAGGAAAGTAGGGAGAGATAAAAAGACGGGAGGGAGGGAGGGTGGAGGGAGAGATAAAAGAAAGGGAGGGAGGGAGGGAGAGAGATCATAAGGGAGGAGAGGATGGAGGGAACAGGATTGGTATGCTAGCTATGTGAAGGTAGGGTGGAGGGAGGGAGAATATGAGAGGGAGGGAGGGAGGGAGAATATGAGAGGGAGGAAGGGAGGGAGAATATGGGAGGGAGGGAGGGAGGGAAAGAGAGGAGGAAGAAGAGGAAGGAAAAGGAAGAGGAAGGAGGAAATGTAGAGAAAGAGGACAAGGGTGGAAGAATATGGGAGGGAGGGAAGAAGTGGAGAGGAGGAAGGAAAGTGGAGAGGAGGAAGGAAAGAGGAAGAGGAGGGAGGAAAGAGGAAGAGGAGGGAGGAAAGAGGAAGAGGAGGAAGGAGAGAGGAGAGGAGGAAACTGAAGAGAATGAAGGACAGTGGAGAGGAGGAAGAAAAGAGGAGAGAAGGTAGGAAAGGGAGGAGGAGAAAGGAAAGAGGAGAGGATGAAGGAAAAGGAAGAGGAGGGAGGGAAGGTAGAGAAGGAGGAGGAAGATGGAAGGAAAGGGAAGAGGAGGGAGGGAAGGTAGAGAAGGAGGAGGAAGATGGAAGGAAAGGGAAGAGGAGGGAGGGAAGGTAGAGAAGGAGGAGGAGGAAGATGGAAGGAAGAGAAAGAGCGAGATTAGTCCTGGGAAGAGAGTGGAGGAAGGAAGTTGATTGATAAAAAAAATTGAGGAAAATTTTATCTATCTATCTATTTATCTATCTATTTGTCTATCTGTATCTATCGTCAAGCGTTTGTATCCCTCCTCAGTAACGACCCCTCTTCACACGACACTACTCTCCCTTCCCTTTTTTTTTTTAGAGAGAGAGAGAGAGAGAGAGAGAGAGAGAGAGGTACACAAGGGAAAGAGCGATAAAGGGGAAGTGTATGAACACCAACAAAGAATACTGCTCTCTCTCTCTCTCTCTCT
>NC_136995.1:13761276-13773776 GCF_032717465.1 Coenobita brevimanus
GCCCCCCCTTCCTCTCACGCTTCCCTTCCACCTCACTACATTGCTCCTGTCCTTCCTTTGCTCCTTCATTCCCTCCATCCTTCCTTCCCTTCTAATACCTTTCCTTCCATCTCTCTTTCCTTCCTACGCTTCTTCCCTCCTTCTTTCCCTCTGTCCTTGCTTCCATCCTTCATTCCTTCGCTCCTTCCTGTTATCTTTCCTTCCTTCCTTCATTCTATCTTTCCTCTGTTCCTACTTCCTGCTTTCCTCTCTTCCTTCCCTCTCCAAATTCCTCCCTTCTTCCCTCCCACCTTCTCCATCACACTCCATCCTTCCTCTCTCCTTTCCTCCTCTCCATAATCCTCCTTCACCCCTCCATCTATTTATACTCTCCCTCCCTCCCTCCCTCCCTCCTCTTCCATTACACCACGCCCCTCTTTCTCTCTTCCTTCTTTCCTTCCTCTCTCCATCCCTCTTTCTTCCTTCCCTCTTCCCTCCCTCTTCCCTCTCTCCTTTCTTTCCATCCTCTTCCTCCTCCTCCTCATCACCATCATCATCATCATCATCACCATCATCATCATCATCATCATCATCATCATCATCATCATCATCATCACCACACCTTTCTTCCATCACGTCTATCCCTCTTTTCTTTCTTTCTTCCTTCCTTCCTTCCTTAATCCTCCTCCACCCTTCCTTTTCCTCCCCTCCCTCCCTCCCCCTCCCTCCATCCCATCTGTGCCTTTACCTCTTCTATTATTCTTCCCCCTCCCCTCCCTTCTCCCCTCCCCTCTCTTCCTTTTATCTCCCCCCCTCTCCCTCCTGTTCCCTCCCTCCTTCCCCCTCCCCCTCCCTCTTTTCATACCCTCTCTCTACCCTCCCTCTTCCCTCCACATTTCCTCTCCATCTTTCTCTTTCCTCTATCTCTCCCCCTCCATCTCTCTTTCTCTCCATCTCTCTCCCCTTCCATCTCTTTCTCCATCTCTCTCCCCTCCGTCTCTCTTTCCATCTCTCTCCCCCTCTATCTTCTCCATCTCTCTCTTCCCTCCATCTCTCTCCCCCTCCATCTCTCCCCCTCCATCTCTCTTCCTCTTCACTCTCGTCTTCCTTCCATCTCTCTCTCTGTCTCTCTCTCTCTCTGTCTCTGTCTCTGTCTCTCTCTCTCTCTCTCTCTCTCTCCATCTCCGCATCTACCCTTTCCATTATGCCTCCCCCTCCTCCCTCCTCCACCCCTACTCCCCTCTCTCCTCCCTCTTTTCACACCCCCTCCCCCTGGCTCCCCCCCTGCCTAAACCTGCCTGACCGCCTGCCTCGCCACGGGGGGGAGGGGCACGCCATAAACAGTGTGTGTTTACAGTCAGCCTGGTTACTGCTGCCTCACTCTCCCCTCTCTGCCTCACCCCTGCCTAAGCTCTTCCTTCACCCCTGCCTCTCCCCTCTCTGCATCACCCCTGCCTAAGCTCTTCCTTCACCCCTGCCTCACTCCTGCCTAAGCTCTTCCTTCACCCCTGCCTCTCCCCTCTCTGCATCACCCCTGCCTAAGCTCTTCCTTCACCCCTGCCTCTCCCCTCTCTCCCTCACCCCTGCCTAAGCTCCTCCTTCACCTCTGCCTCACTCATTCCTCACCCCTGCCTCAACTCTTTCTAGATCCCTGCCTCTCCTCTCTCTCCCTAACCCCTGACTAAGCTCACCCTTCACCCCTGCCTCTCCCTTCTCTGTCTCACCCCTTTCGAGGCTGTTCCTTCATCCCTACCTCACCCTGCCTCAACTCTTCATTCACCCCTGTCTCACTTCCGCCTAGGCTCTTCCTTCACCCCTGCCTCAACTCTTCCTAGATCTGTCTCTTTCCTCTCTCCCTCACCCCTGCCTCAACTCTTCCTGGATCTCTGCCTCTCCCCTCTCTGCCTCATCCCTGGCTAAGCTCTTCCTTCTCCCTTGCCTGAGCTCTTCCTTCTCCCCTGCCTTAGTTCTTCCTAGATCCCTGACTCTCCCCTCTCTGCCTCACTCCTGCCTAAGCTCTTCAACCCTGCCTCTCTCCTCTCTGTGTCACCCTTTCTAGGCCGTTCCTTCACCCTGCCTCAATTCTTCCTTCACCCCTGCCCCGCTTCTGCCTTATTTCTGCCTTATTCCCTCTGCCTAACCCTTTCTCAGCGCTTTCTTCACCCCTGACTCTCTCCTTGCCTGTTTTGCCTACCTCACCCCTGCTGCCTAACCCTGCCTCATCTCCTTCATCACTTCCGTACTTCCACTTCACTTTTACCTCACTCCTTCATTCCTGCCTCAGTCCTCCTTCATTTCTCCTTCACTTTTACTCCACTCCATGGTGCCTAACCCCTGCCTCACCCTTCCTTCACTCCTGCCTCACTCTCCCTTATCCCCCTCCACTTCACTGCCTTACACTTCATCCACTCCTGCCTCACTGTTCCTTCATTCCTGCCTCACTGTTCCCTCATTCCTGCCTCACTTCCTCCATTCCTCCCTCACTTCCTCCATTCCTGCCTCACTGTTCCTTCATTCCTGCCTCACTGTTCATTCCTCCCTCATTCCTTCATTCCTGCCTCACTGTTCCTTCATTCCTGCCTCACTGTTCTTTCATACCTCAAACTGCCTCTTCTTTGCCCTATGACGTCACTGCCTCATCTTTGCCCTTGTGACGTCACTGCTTCATCGTTGCTTTATGACGTCACTGCCTCATCTCTGCCTTGTGACGTCACTGCCTCATCTATGCCCTATGACGTCACTGCCTCATTGCTTTATGACGTCACTGCCTCATCTATGCCCTATGACGTCACTGCCTCTGCTTTATGACGTCACTGCCTCATCTATGCCTTGTGACGTCACTGCCTCATTGCTTTATGACGTCACTGTCTCATTGCTTTATGACGTCACTGCCTCATCTATGCCCTATGACGTCACTGCCTCATTGCTTTATGACGTCACTGCCTCATCTCTGCCTTGTGACGTCACTGCCTCATCTTTGCCCTTGTGACGTCAGTGCCTCATCGTTGCTTTATGACGTCACTGCCTCATCTTTGGCTTGTGACGTCAGTGCCTCATCGTTGCTTTATGACGTCACTGCCTCATCTTTGCCTTGTGACGTCACTGCCTCATCGTTGCTTCACGACGTCACTGCCTCATCTTTGCCTTGTGACGTCACTGCCTCATCTTTGCCTTGTGACGTCACTGCCTCATCTTTGCCTTGTGACGTCACTGCCTCATCTTTGCCTTGTGACGTCACTGCCTCATCTCCTCTCACGTCCCTTCTCTTATCCGGTCACTGACTCTTTACTCTTGTCTCGCTCCTGCTACACCTCCTGCATACACGTACATAGAAAGACATACATACATACATACACATCCATCATACATACATTACATACATGCTCACTCGTACACACACACACACACACACACACACAAACAAGCATAGCCTCTATGTTGTATTTGTTTATCACACACATTCAAATGTTCACATACATAAATTTACGCACACACACACACACACAAACAAGCATAGCTTCTATAATGTGTTTGTATATCACACACATTCAAATGTTCACAAGCACACACACACACACACACACACACACACACACACACACACACACACACACACACACACACACACACACACACACACACACACACTATTTATTTATTTACAACAGTCACACACTAATCCTCACATGTTTTTTTTTTGTTTTTTTTCCTACATAATTTACATATTCACAGTTTACGCCTTTCACTCCAACCTGGCCCAAAATTACCACCTCTCCATCTTGAATACTGAGTTACCAGGTTACTTTTACACTTATATATGGTGCTAGTCACGAAGAAGTGCTGTGGAATGGAAAATTTTAGCACTGTCTTTCTCTGCCTCTGAGCTGCGTGAAATAAGCTGCGAAAGGACGAAAAAATATGGGCCAGGTTGATGTGGAAGGCGTGTAGATTAACTCTCTCTCTCTCTCTCTCTCTCTCTCTCTCTCTCTCTCTCTCTCTCTCTCTCTCTCTCTCTCTCCTGTCAGTCCAAGAAAAATATGTCTGTCTATTTATCTATCTATCTCCATCTTTCTGTTTGTCTACATCTATCTGTCTATCGGCGTCATTTTTATATTCTTATCTTTGAATATCTGTCTAATCTTTCTGTCTATCTGTGTCTGTCTGTCTGCCTCAACGTATCTATTGAATTATCTATTTGTATATCTGTCTGTCTGTCTGTCTCTGTATTCACTTGTCTGTCTATCCCTCCCTCCATCCATCCATCTATCCATAAATCTGTTTATGTGTCTCCTTATCTATTTGTCTGTCTATCTGTTAGTCAACCAGTCCATCTATCCATCCATCCATCCATCCATCTATCTGTAGCTCTATTATCTGTCTATTTATCTATTTATATTTGTCTATCTATGTCTGTCAGTCAGACTCCATCCATCTATCTGTCTACCTAGCCATCTATCTGTCTGTCTATCTGTCTGTCTGTCTATCCATCTATCCATCTGTCTGTCTGTTTGTCTATCTATCTATCCAGCTGTCTATCATAATTTCTCTCTCCCTCAGGTGTGTGGAGGCTGTGAGATGGGGCAAGGATTCCATGGGCTTTATTGGTGAGTAAATGAGTGTTTGGCCCATTTATTGGCCCTGTTTCTGTCTGTCTGTCTGTCTGTCTGTCTGTCTGTCTGTCTCTCTCTCTCTCTCTCTCTCTCTCTCGTGCACCCTACCTCACTCTCTTCTTAGGTGGGAAAGGAAGATGATGATGGTGATGATGATGAAGAAGAACAAGAAGAAATGACTAGAAAAATGAGAATAAGAAAAAATAATGATAATAAAAACGTTACCCATCTTAAATGCTGGCCACGATTGAGTTTGAACCCAGCATCACAAAACACGGGAGGTGAACGCAGTAACCCCCGAACCACAGTGGCTCCAGATCCTTCCCTCCGTGCCCTTACCTGTGCTGACGGCCGCCCACCTCATTAAGCTCAATTACAGGTGGAAATTAAGGTAAAGTGGGATTAGGGAAGCGAGACTCAGACGTCTTTCCTCCCTTCCCTCCCCCTCCCTTACCTCTACCTGTCCCCCTCCCTCTATATTCATCTCCCTCACCCCCCTCCCATACAGACCTCCTTCTTCTAAATACCCCTCCTACCTCTGCTGTACATACACCCCTCCCTCTGCATACTCCCCCCCTCTTTATTCCCCCCTCCCCCCCTCCCCCACACCCCCACCCTCATCCCCCTCCTTCACACCCCACCCTCACCCCCTCCTTCACACCCCACCCTCACCCCATCCCTCACCCCCCTCCACACCCCCACCCTAATCCCCCTCCTTCACACCCCACCCTCACCCCTCTCCTTCACACCCTCACCTTCACCCCCCTCCTTCACACCCCCACCCTCACCCCTGTCCTTCACATCCCCATCCTTACCCTCCCCCTCCACATCTCCACCCCCACCCTCACCCCCTCCTTCACACCCCCACCCTCACCCCTTCCTTCACACCCCCACCCTCACCCCCTCCTTCACACCCCCACCCTCACCCCCTCCTTCACATCCCCACCCTCACCCCTGTCCTTCACACCTCCACCCTCACCCCTGTCCTTCACACCCCCACCCTCACCCTCCTTCTTCACATCCCCACCCTCACCCCCTCCTTCACACCCCCACCCTCATCCTCCTTCACACCCCCACCCTCATCCTCCTTCACACCCCCACCCTCGTCCCCCACCCCCCACCCGCCCACAAGCGCTCATATTCCTACCAATTCCAACTTTTTCCATTCTCTCTCACATTCCCCTCTCCTCGCTCACTCTCTCACTTAGAATCCCACCCACTCTGCTTTGTATCTCACCCACTCTCTCACTCTCTGTCACCCACTCTCTCTCTCTGTCCCTCACTCACTCACTCCAGCTCATCATCATCATTGTCGTCATCATCATCATCTCCACCCACATTCCCACTCATTCTCACCCACATTCCCACTCATTCCCACCCACATTCCTACTCATTCCCACCCACATTCCTACTCATTCCCACCCACCTTCCCACTCATTCCCACCCACATTCCCACCCATGCCAACCCTCTTTTACGATCCAGAAGTTAGCAGGCCTTTTGATTACCTACATGCGATTCCTATTCCAGGGGGGAGGGGAGGGAGGAGGGGAGGGAAGGGGAAGGGAGGAGAGGAGAGAAGAGAGGAGAGGAGGAAGAGAGAGGAGAGAAGAGAGGAGAGGAGGAAGAGAGAGGAGAGAAGAGAGGAGAGGAGGAAGAGAGAGGAAAGTGTGGAAGGAGAAGGGAGGGGGAAGGAAAGGAGGAAGTGGGAAAAAAGAAGAGAGAGGAGGAGGAGGAGGAAGGAAGAAAGAGGGAACTGGGGAAGGAGAGGGGAAGAGGAAGCAGGAGGGAGAGTGAGAGGGGAGGATGTAAGAAGAAAGGAAAGAGCTGGGAGGAAGAGGAGGAGTAGGAGGAGGAGAATAAAGAAGAGGAAGAGAAGAGAGGAAAGACAGAAATGGAGGAGAGAAGAGAAGAGAAGACAAGAAAAGGAGGAAGTGGGGATAAAAGAAGGGAGGAGAAAGAGAAGAGAGGAAAGAATAGAAGAAGGAAGCACTAGAGAGAAGGAAGAGAGCAGGAAAAGGAGAAAAAGGGAGGAAGGAACAGAGATAAAAGGAAGAGGAGAAGGAATTTGAAGATGAAGGAAAGACGAGAAGATAAGAAAAGGACGCAGAGAGAGAGAGAGAGAGAGAGGGAGAGATTAATGATGGAGGAGGCATGGCAGGCGAGATTAGTAGGAAGGAAAGAGTGAAAGAAAAAGGAAGGAAGGAAGGAAGGTGAAAAGGAAGGGTACAGGCAGGAAGGGAGAGAATGATGAGGGAAGGAGAGTGAAGGGATGAAGAAAGCAAAGGAGAGGGAAAGGGAGGAGGGTGAAGGTGAAGGAAGGAAGGAAGAAAATAGATGCAAAATAACAGTGAAAGGTACCAAAGAAATTAAAAATAAAAAAAGATAGATAGATAGATAATAGAGAGAGAAAGAGAGAGAGAGAGAGAGGAGGTAAATAGACAGATGAGATAGAGCGATGGATAGTTTGATAGACGGACAGAGTGACACAAATAGACATGAAGTGATAGATAGATAGGTAGATATATGCAGTAGATAGTGGCAAAGGTGACGATGACTTTAACTCTCTCTCTCTCTCTCTCTCTCTCTCTCTCACTGTAATTCCATCCTCTCTTTTATCTTTCCACCCACGTTCTCTCTTTACTCTTTTTGCTGCATCTCTTTTTCATCTTTTTCCCACAGCATCCTTCCTTCCTTCCTTCACTCCCTTCCTTCCTTCCTTCCTTGACTTCCTTCCTTCCTTCCTTCCTTGACTTCCTTCCTTCCTTCCTTCCTTCCTTCACTCCCTTCCATCCTTCCACCCACCCATCCATCCATTCATCCATCCTTCCATCCATCCTTCCTTTCTTCCTCCCTTCCTTGCTTCCTGCCTTCCTTCCTTCCTTCCACCCATCCATTCTTCCATCCATCCATCCATCCTTCCTTCCTTCCTTCCTTCCTTCCTTCCATCCATCCATGCATCCTTCCTTCCATCCATCCATCCATCCATCCATCCATCCATCCATCCATCCTTCCTTTCATCCATCCATCCTTCCATCCATCCATCCATCCTTCCTTCCTTCCTTTCATCCATCCATCCCAATTTTCTTTCACTTCTTCTTCATTTCTGACCCATCCTTCCTTCCCTACATTACATATAGCCTATCTCCCCTTCCATCATTTCACTCATTACCTCTCCCCTTCCTCTGTCCCTCATCTCTTCATTTCATTTTCCGTTCACCTCTTCCATCACTTCTAATCCATCCTTCCATCCAGACATTTTTTTTCTCATTTCCTTTCATTATTTCATTCTCTTACGTCTCTCTTCCTAGTCTCTCATCTCTTCATTTCACCATCCTCCTGTCCAGTCATCTCCCATCTCCCCTTCTCTCATCCCCTCACTCATTTCCCTGCCTCTTGTCTCTTCATCTCCCTGCCTCATCTCTTCATCTCCCTGCCTGTCATCTCTTCATTTCCCTGCCTCTCCTCTCTTCATCTCCCTACCTCTCATCTCTTCATTTCCCTGCCTCTCATCTCTTCATTTCGTCATCCTCTCATCCAGTCATCTCCTATCTCCCCTCCTTTCACCCGCTGTCTCATTTTCTTGCCTCTCATCTCTTCACTTCATCTCCCCAGTATTACCACACAAGCACATTTCATCTCTCTCTCTCTCTCTCTCTCTCTCTCTCTCTCTCTCTCGGGCATTACATGCACCACTGCAAACAATATTACTCCATAGCCCTTGTGTACATTCATTTCGCATTATTCTGTGCTTTAGTACATTGTGCTCTAGTGTACTTTCATTACGCTAGACTTTATTGCACTATTACATTCTAGTAGTCTTTATTCGCTTGATCGCATTACATTTTTCAGTACATTTCTTATATAATACTTTATTACACTGCTTGTACATTGTTCTCCAGTGTACTTTTATTACTTTAGGCTTTATTGGACTGTTTTTTTTTTTTTTATGTGCTCGACTCTGGGCATAGGCTTCACAGCCTGCTCCCAAGGCCCAGTAGTCCTCCTACATACCATACACCTCTACATGTCACCACTTCGGCGCGAACACCCACCGTCCATATTGAATACATGCTAGGGCTGTCTCATACAGGACTGGTGTATTGGTATTAGCGGGGGTATTTTTACGACATTACACCCTAGTACTCTTTATTTTGCCTACTGCAGTACATTTCTTATATAGTACTTCATTACAATTTAGTACAGTTCTTTGTGCTTTGTTACACACTATTAAACTTTACTACATTACATTTCATTACATTTTATTTCATTACACTGTCTTTATTACATAGCACTTTAGGGTATTACATTCTCTCTCTCTCTCTCTCTCTCTCTCTCTCTCTCATTTGGGTTGGTTTAATCGCGTGGCTTGACGTGTCGTAATCTTGTCTAAAAGTGACCTAATTTAACGTTACTTGACCTCATCTGACCTCACCTAACCTATAGCAGGTGTGTGTGTGTGTGTGTGTGTGTGTGTGTGTGTGTGTGTGTGTGTGTGTGTGTGTTTGCGTACGTGCTTTGACTCTACCTCGTGTGATAAGCTGAAGGAAACGAGAGAATTAAGCTGAATGCTAGATGCAAAATAAGCTTTGACTCCACCTCGTGCAGTAAGCTGAGGGAAATCGTCTGAAGGATGCAAGACGTTTTATTTAACTCCTTCGCTTTTCATACAGACAAAGGCAGACGATTTTATATAAGCCTTGAAATCTAACGACCTACTTTCAGCTTTATTTGTGGAAGAACCCCTTGACCTGACCTGATGCAACTTGACCTGACCTGACCCGACCTGATGCAATGTGACCTGACTTACCATGACCTGACCTGATATGACCTACCTTGACCTACCCTGACCTGATGCAACGTGACCTGACCTAACCTGCCTTGACCTGAGCTGACCTGACCTTTTTCGTGCAGTGTGACTCTTCCCCTCTCTCGTTGACTGAGGGGAAATTAGGGAGGGGAGGAAAGAGAATTGTGAAGAGGGGAGAAACTAGAACAATGGAGGTTGGAGAAAAGAGGAGGTGAGGGGAGAGAGAGAGAGAGTGACACAGGGATGGGGGAAAATGGAAGGGGAAACATTACTATAAAAGAGAGAGAGAGAGAGAGAGAGAGAGGATATAAATGTGTGTGTGTGTGTAGCATAACAAAGTCAGCCCTCAATCAAGCCACACCTAACCCAATTAAACCAAATATAACCAAGCTAAACCAGTTCTAAGCTTTCTCTAATCCAGCTAAACTTATCCCCTAATCCTGCCTAATCTAACTGAACTTATCCCCCAATCCTGCCTAATATTCCACATAGCTTAGTAATTTCTAGTCATGTCTAACTCTCATCCTAATCCAACTTACCCTAACCAACTCATAACTTACCCAAATCTAACTTATTTTACTTCAAAGTGTACTGGTTAATGTGTTCTGTGTAAGGCACCTCTCTCTCTCTCTCTCTCTCTCCTACCCTACCCTACCCAACCCAACCCAACCAAACCCAAACCAACCCTACCCAACCCATCCCAACCCTACCCTACCCTACCCTACTCTACCCTACCTTACCCAACCCAACCCAGCCCAACCCAACCCAACCCAACCTAACCTAACCCAACTCAACCCAACCCAACCCAACCCAACTCAACCCAACCCAACCCAAGCCTCATCGTAAAGCCACCTGTCAAGCCAAGCCAGATCTCAGCTATATCCGACCCAAATCGACCCGAAGTATATAAAGCCAGCCGAATTCTCCATCACACACACACACACACACACACACACACACACACACACACACACACACACACACACACACACACACGACGATCGGCTTATAAATGCTTGTCATATTTTCGCCCCTCTCCTATCCCTCCCTCCCTCCCCTTTTCTCTCTCTCTTTCCTAAGTCCCCTCCCTCCCTCCCTCCCTATCTTAATTCCTCCCCCCTCCCTTCCTTATCCCCTCTCACTCTGTTTCCTCCTCCCCTCCCTTCTTTCCTACCCCTCTCCCTTCCTCCTTTCCCTCCCCCATCCCCTCCCTTCTTCCCCAATCCTTCCCTTTCCCTCCCCATCCCCTTCCTTCTTCCCCAATCCTCCCCTTTCCCTCCCCATTCCCTCCCTTCTTCCCCAATCCTCCCCTTTCCCTCCCCATCCCCTCCCTTCTTCCCCAATCCTTCCCTTTCCCTCCCCATCCCCTTCCTTCTTCCCCAATCCTTCCCTTTCCCTCCCCATCCCCTTCCTTCTTCCCCAATCCTCCCCTTTCCCTCCCCATCCCCTCCCTTCTTCCCCAATCCTCCCCGTTCCCTCCCTTCCTCCCCAATCCTCCCCTTCCTCCTCCTCACATCCACGAAAATACCGATTTATATGGAAATGGGTGAGGGAGGGAGGGAGAGAAAGTCCTTACCCCTTTTATTTCTCTACCTCTGTTGTCTTAATACTCTCTCTCTCTCTCTCTCTCTCTCTCTCTCTCTCTCTCTCTTTACATTTTCTATGGCATAAAAATATTGGGGCACTTTTTTTTTTTTCTAGTATGGACAGAGCATCTTAGTTTGTCCTGGATCTCCCATAGTGAAGAGGCTTGAAGCAGTTGTCATTAGTCCCTTTACACATCGGCGTTAGTAGTTAGTCGTTGATGATGTGTGTGTGTGTGTGTGTGTGTGTTTAGTTAAGGATTTCTGTGCAAAGAAGAACGCATGTTATTAATGTGCGTGTGTGAGTATGTGTGTAAAGGATTTCTGTGCAAAGAAGAACGCATGTTATTAGTGTGTGTGTGTGTGTGTGTGTGTGTGTGTGTGTGTGTGTGTGTGTGTGTGTGTAAAGGATTTCTGTGCAAAGAAGAACGCATGTTATTAGTGTGTGTGTGTGTGTGTGTGTGTGTGTGTGTGTGTGTGTGTGTGTGTGTGTGTGCACGAGAATCAGAGTCAGTCAACCGTGGAGTGTGATGCGCAGCGATGTGAGAGTCTGTTAACTTACCTCAACTCTAAACAGATTCTTGCATCTTCTAATTCACTTTACCCTCAGTTATTTGCTACATTTCCTTCATTAACTTCTAAATTAACATCCAAAAGAGGGCGTTTATTTTAGCTTTATTGTGTGTCTAACGCCAGTATTACCATCCGCCAAAATCGAGGTATATACGGTGTGAGGGGGGGAGCCGGCAGCCCACGCAGACACCAACTTTCTCTGTCGACTTTTTCTTTTTTCAATTATCTAACTTGTAATAATATTCATCAGTAATTCAACTCACTAAATTAACACACCCAGGAGCTACTTGTATGTAATAAATTTAATGTGGGAAGGAGAAGGTGTAATTTAGATTTACAGTTTGTCGGTAAAGTAAAAAAATATCGCCATCTGTCAACCTCACGATGCGCTGGCGTGGTCTGCGCAGGATCACCAGTTTATGTCTTGCTGTTCGGGTATCCAGTGCGTTTGCGTGTGCTTTATCATTTTCTCGTAGTTTATTCATTTTTGCGTCGTTACTCGGCGTCGGTTTGCGTGTGTGTGCGTCCGTGAAAAGGCTGAGAGGTGCTGGATTGCGTTTGCGTGCGTCAGAGAAGAGATTTAGAAGGAGGACAGGGGCGAGGTGATGCAGGGTAGAGGAATATGGCGGCGTGGAGCAGGGATGAGAGGTGAGGAGAGGAGTGACGCTTTTCTTGTGTCTGCCTGAAATACATTAATATATTGTCTTTATTTCAGGGTCTTCGTTTTTGTGTGTGTCGATTTGCCTGTTTGTATAGGCTACATGTCTGTTTGTAGGCTTTTGTGTATGTAAGCACTGTGTTACTTTTTGTTTGTCTGTCTTCCTACATTCCTGACTCTCTCTCTCTCTCTCTCTCTCTCTCTCTCTCTCCCCCACCACCACCACATTCCATTGCATCACACCACACCACACCACACTTCACCTTACCTCACCTCACCTCACCTCACC
>NC_136995.1:13783776-13788776 GCF_032717465.1 Coenobita brevimanus
GAAGGAAGGATGAACTTACTAACAGTGATGGAAAGGAAGGAAACGCAGACGGAAAGAAAAAGGGAAGGAGAATAAGACAAAAATAATGAATGAATGAGTGAGTGAGACGTGAATAAGAGGAGAAAGAGTGAAGAGAGGAGGAGAAGCGAAAGGGAAGAAGTGAGGGAGGAGGAAGGAGAAAGGGAAGAATGGAGGAAGGCAACAAGGAAGAAGAGGGAAGGGAAGAGAGGAGAGAAGAGGGAGGGCAGAAGGAAGAATGAAGGAATGAACTGAAGGAAGGATAGAAGGAAATAATGGATTGGAGGAAGAGGGAGGAAAATGAAGGAAGAGAAGAGTATGATGTAAGGAAGAAGTGGAAAAGAGGAGAGGAAAGTGGAGGAAGAAAGATGGAGGAAAGAAGGGCGAGAGAGTATGGGTAGGAATGGAGGTAAATTAAAATGATGATGATAGTGATGATAATGATAATAATGATGATGATGATGATGAAAAAGATGAAGGAAGGGGTAAGAGAGGAGAAAAAATGAAAAATAAAGGAAGTATAAAAGAAGAGGAGAGAGAGAGAGAGAGAGAGAAGAAACAGGGTATGTAATGTTAAAGTGGATAGTTGCTACCGTTGTCATTCATTTCTCTCTCTCTCTCTCTCTCTCTCTCTCTCTCTCTCTCTCACCCCTTTCATCCTCTGGCCTCATTCCATCCCATCATCACACCAAATGAACACCTAATCTGGATCCTTGCACACACACACACACACACACACACACACACACACACACACACACACACACACACACACACACACCATCTTAACCTAATCTTTTTCTATCTGTCTATCTATCTATTGCCAGACGCCTCAATCCCGTTTGGGGTGGCCACAAACAAATCGCCTCCAAGTCGCCCTGTCCCCCGCCATTTCACTCCCCTGCTCCCAACTCACACCCCCCTCTCTCATATACCTCTCCATCCCATCTCTCCATCTTATCCTCGGCCTCCCCCTCCCTCTTTCCCCCTCCACCTCACTCACATACACTCTCTTCGTCAGTCTTTCACCCTCCATCCTCTCCACATGGCCAAACCACCTCAGTGTGTTCCTCATAACGCTTCCTATCACATCCACATCCACACCACAACGCTCCTTTATATCCTCATTCGTCAGCCTGTCTCTCCATGTGACTCCACAGGCTCCTCTTAAATAACTCATTTCCACTGCTCTCAGTCTTGACTTGTGTCCTTCCAACAACGTCCAAGCTTCACTTCCGTACGTTAGAGTTGGTATCACAATACTGTCATGTAGTAACTTTTTCACTTCCATGCTCACTTCCCTGTTTCTTATCACTGCTTTCAAAGAACCAGCAACCTTTCTTCCCTGCTGTACCCTTTCAAGCACTTCACCCTCCAGACCTCCATCCTTACTCATCACACTACCTTTTCAATACTAGATAAAAGAGTTAATTAAGATTCTTGCACATCACACACAAATCCATATCAATTTATTTTATTCCAATCCATCCGAACCCAACCCAACCCATCCCAACCTAACTCAACCCAGCCCAGCCCAGCCCATCCGAACCCAACCCAACCCAACCCAACCCATCCCATCCCATCCCAACCCAACCCAACCCATCCCATCCCATCCCAACCCAACCCAGCCCAGCCCAACCCACCCCACCCCACCCCAACCCAATCCAACCCAGCCCAACTCACCCCACCCCACCCCAACCCAATCCAACCCAGCCCAACCCAGCCCAACCCAATCCAATCCAACCCAGCCCAACTCACCCCACCCCACCCCAACTCAATCCAACCCAGCCCACCCCACCCCACCCCACCCCACCCCAACCCAACCCAATCCAACCCAGCCCAGCCCACCCCACCCCACCCCACCCCAACCCAATCCAACCCATCCCAGCCTCTCATAATCCAACCCTATCCATCAATAATATTCCTGATGTAACTAAAAATCTAAACAATGCAGATCTAACTTTAGCTAATTCTCTCTCTCTCTCTCTCTCTCTCTCTCTCTCTCTCTCTCTCTCTCTCTCTCTCTCTGTCTCTCTCTCTCTCTCTCCTGTCAGTTTTCCTTCATTTTTTCTTCCTCTCCCTCTCCTCACCTTTCCTCCCTTTTCTCATCCCCCTCTCTAACTCCCCTCCTTCTCTCGTCCCCCTCCCTCCCCTCCCCCTCACCCCACTAACCTTCATCTCCCTTCTTCCCTCACCTTTCCTTCCTTTTCTCATCCCCCTCTCCCCCTCCCTCCTCTCCCCCTCACCCCACTAACCTTCATCTCCCTTCTTCCCTCACCTTTCCTCACTTTTCTCATCCCCCTCTCCCCCTCCTTCCCCTCCCCCTTACCCCACTAACCACCCCCTGTCAAATGGGGTGATGGGTGAAATGGACGGGTAGGGTGGCTCCTTCCCCTCCCCCCCCCACGCTGATGACGGGGAGGGGAGGGGTGGGGAGAGGAGGGAAGAAGGGAAGGGGAGGAGAGGGGAAGAGGGCGAAAAGTGAGTCGGAGGAGAAATGGTGGAGGAGAAGGGAAGGGAGGGGAGGAGAAGAGGAATTAAGGTAGAAAGGAGAGGGAAAAGGAGAGAGGGGAGAGGCTGGGGAGTAAGGGGTGGAGGGAAAGGAGGGGAGAGAGGAGGTAAATTACACCTGCACATTTCAATTAGGTGAAAAGAGGAAGGTAGGTGGGGGGGAAGGAGGTGAGGAGGGAAGGTAGAGGGAGGGGAAAATACGGGGAGGGGGGAGAGAGATAGGTAGGATTGGGGAGGGAGGGAGGGATGGAAGGAAAAGGAGGGAGGAGGAGGGAGGGAGAATGATAGGGAAAAAGAGACAGGAGGGAAGAGATGATTGTCTGCCTGTCTGATTATTGGACAGTGATTTGGGGGGAGAGAGAGAGAGAGAGAGAGAGAGAGTGATGATGATGATGATGATGATGATGATGATGATGATAACAGACACTGACAAAGGTAATGCAGAAAACAGTATAGTTACGACTTATCATCACCACCACCACCACCATCATCATCATCATCATCATCATCATCATCATCATCATCATCATCACCACCACCACCACCACCACCACCACCACCACCACCCTCTTATCTTCCACTTCGGTGTCACCCCCCTCTCCCTCTCTCTCTCTCTCTCTCTCTCTCTCTCTCTCTCTATCTCTATCTCTATCTCTCTCTGTCACACACACACACACACACATTAAGTCTCTTCCCTCTAAGTGAAGAGGACTGGTCCACTTACGAGAGAGAGAGAGAGAGAGAGAGAGAGAGAGAGGAGGGAGGAAATAGGCACCTTTGACACTAAATTGGGAGATAATGGGCTATGGGCGTATCTTAGTAATCTCTCTCTCTCTCTCTCTCTCTCTCTCAATTTAATTGGCAATACACAGCTCGGATTTAGCAGACAGAGATCGAGCCTAATAAATTGGCCAAAATTCCACAATAAACCATTTAACATTTACAGAGGTGATGGAGAGGGACGCCTTCACGTGGTGGCAATGATATACCCAGGCGGATCCACTGCCGGATTATACACACGTCCCTCAACCCCCTCCCCATCCCCCAAGAGGACGATGGTGGACTGCAGGAGGGGAACTTAAGCCTGCAGTCCACTGGGTTCACGTTTCAGATTGACTTAGGGCAGTTACTACTACTATTACTGCTACTGCTACTACAACTTCTACTACTACTACTACTACTACTACTACTACTACTACTACTACTACTACTACTACTACTACTACTACTACTACTACCACCACCACCACCACCACCACCACCTTACCACTTCTTCTACTACTATAAATTCTACCACCACTACTACTACTACTACTACAACTAAAGGATAATTGCATCTACTCAGTTAAGTTCAAAATAATGAGGGTATAACAGATTTAGTGTAGGTCTGTGATTAGTATTTCTCCTTTGATTAATTTACTGCGATATTGAGACAGGTGAAATGAAGAAAAGTCAGGTGTGTGTGCGTGAGAGAGAGAGAGAGAGAGAGAGAGAGAGAGAGAGAGAGAGAGAGAGAGAGAGAGGAGAAAGAAATGTGACAGAAATGTAAAAAATGTGATAGAGAAAAGGAAAGGGGAAAGGAAAGAGACAAAGAATAGGGGAAAGGAAAAAAAGAAAAGAAAATGAAAAGGAGAAAGGAATGAAAGACAAAGAAAAGGGGAAGGAAAGAAAGAGAAAGAAAAAAGAAAAGGGGAAAGGAAAGAAAGGAAAAGAAAGGGGAAGGAAAGATGGAAAAAGAAGAAAGGAAAGAAAGAAAAAGAAGAAAGACAAGGGGGGAAAGGAAAGAAAGAAAAAGAAAAGGGGAAAGGAAAGAAAGAAAAAAAGAAAAGGAGAAAGGAAAGAAAGAAAAAAGAAAATGGGAAACGAAAGAAAGAAAATAAAAAAGAAAGGGGAAAGGAAGGAAAAGAAAAAAGAAAGGCAAAAGGAAAGAAAGAAAAAGAAAAGGGGAAAGAAAGAGAAGAAAGAAAAAAGAAAAGGGGAAAGGGAAGAAAGAAAATAAAAAAAGAAAGGGGAAAGGAGAGGAAAAGAGGAAAAGGAAAGGGGAAAGGAAAGCAAGAAAAAGAAGAAAGGAAAGAAAGAGAAAAAGAAAATGGGAAAGGAAAGAAAGAAAAATAAGAAAGGAAAGGGGAAAGGAAAGAAAAAGAGGAAAGGAAAGAAAGAAATTAATAAAAGAAAGGGGAAAGGAAAGAAAGAAAAAAGGAAAGAGGAAAGGAAAGAAAAAGAAAAAAGGAAAGGGGAAAGGAAAGAAGAAAAAAAAATCTGGTGCGACCGCATTTAGAATATGTAGGCCAGTTTTGGCGTTCGTATTGAGGGGGAGGCCAAGGATGAGATGGAAGGATGGAGTGGAGAGGTACATGAGAGGGGGAGGGGTGTGTGTGAGCTGGGAGCAGGGCAATGAAATGGCGGGGGACAGGTCGACATGGAGGCGATTTGTTTGTGGCCACCCCTTACGGGATTAAGACTTCTGGCAA
>NC_136995.1:13798776-13808776 GCF_032717465.1 Coenobita brevimanus
GGAGTGGAGAGAAAAAACTAAATTAGCATAAGGGGGAAATTATGATGAGGGAAGAGGGGATTCGAGAAGGAGGGAGGGAGGGAGAGAGAGGAAGGGAAGGACGAGAAAGGAAGGAGGTATGGAAAGGAAAGGGACGAGATGAGGTAAGAAAGAAGGAAGGATGAAGGTAGAGAAGGAGATATGAGGAACGAAGGAGAGGCGGTAATGGTGAAGGAGTGATGGAAGCAGAGAGAGAGGGAGAGAGAGAGAGAAAGAGAGAGAGAGAGAGAGAGAGAGAGAGAGAGAGCGCAAGAAACAAATAAAACTCAGTCGAATAAGGAACAACACCAAATCAGTAATAAATTCGGAATAAAGACATAAAGACACCGTGTATCGACAGAGGCGTGCAAATAACAAGAACAGGAGATGGATCAAGCCTGGGTAAATAAGGGGAGGGAAATAAGTCAATAAAGGAGGAGAAAGGTGGTGAAAGAAGAATGTGACAAGGGTAAATACAAGGGAAGGGAGGATGGATGAGTTACCCCCCCAACTCTACTCCTTACACTTCCCCTGCCTCCCGTTTTCTGTTACTCTCTCTCTCTCTCTCTCTCTCTCTCTCTCTCTCTCTCTCTCTCTCTCCATTCAGGCAGGATCACCTAAAAAGGACCATAAGGACTGTCTGGTCTGTATCTCGGTATGGAGAGAGAGAGAGAGAGAGAGAGAGAGAGAGAGAGAGAGAAGAAGGGGAGGAAGGAGACAGATGAGGACATGGGGAGGTAGGGAGATGGGAGGGCGGGTGTGTGGTCGTTGGAACAGCCACAACAAATGATACAACAGCCTTCGTACGTGTAACAATAAACAACTTACTCATCACCGTAGCGCAGAATAGATCGACGTAATTATCTATCTATTACAGAGAGAGAGAGAGAGAGAGAGAGAGAGAGAGAGAGAGAGGAGAAGAGTAAAAATGAAAGAGAGGAGGGTATACCAGTGTAATAACCAAAATAAATATAAATAATAATAATGAGAGAGAGAGAGAGAGAGAGAGATGGGAGAAGAGTAAAGATGGACGAGGGAGGAGGGTAAGTCAGTGTAATAACCAAAATAAATAAAAATGAATAATAATATTGTACTATTAAATTCCATCTTACTCTCCAATAAATATCGTATTATCGTAACTAGGAAATGTTTAGCGTGATGTGTTTATACTCTTCACTACGATGAGTTACTACGTTATTTAGTGGAGCAGCTGCGGCGTTCACCCGGGACCCAAACCACCTCACATTTCCCTGCACCTCGCCGCGGGAAGGGCCCAGGTCTGACCCAGGTGAGGTGCCGTCTGCCACCACAAGGGGCCGCCGGATCCCACCACGGTGAATGCGTACTGTATCTGTAGGACGTACCCACAGGAGTTACTTGCTTGTGGTTGACGGGTCTGCTCGGCCAGAGAAACAGGGGTTAAGCAACAACACAAACTTATAAAGGTTAGGGGAGGTCTCTGGCACTGAGGATAGCACACAAAAAAAAAGGCCCGAGTGTTAGAAAAATCCGTCCAAAATGAAATCGTCTGGAGAGAGCAGGAGTGAAACAAAAAGCGTCCAGGTACACACACACACACACACACATACACACACACACACACACACACACACTCACAAACTCTCTCTCTCTCTCTCTCTCTCTCTCTCCTTTCTTCTTCTTTTTTTCTTCTTCTTCTTCTTCTTCTTCTTCTTCTTCTTCCTCTTCTCTCCTACCTCTCTTCTACTCTCCACTTCTCCTCTGTTCTACCTCTCTTCTTACTCTCCTCCTCTTCTGTCCTACCTCTCTTCTTACTCTCCTCCTTTTCTGTCCTACCTCTCTTCTTACTCTCCTCCTCTTCTGTCCTACCTCTCTTCTTACTCTTCTCCTTTCTGTCCTGCCTCTCTTCTTACTCTCCTCCTCTTCCCGCTTACCTCTCTTCTTAATCTCCTGCTCTGCTGTCCTGCCTCTTTTACTGTCCTCTTCTCTCCTACCTCTCTTCTTACTCTCCTCCTCTTGTTTCCTGCCTCTCTTAATCTCCTCGTCTTCTGTCCTACTTCTCCTCTTCTGTCCTACTTCTCCTCTTCTGTCCTACTTCTCCTCTTACTGCCCTCTTGTCTTCTCGCCTACCTCATTTATTGTCCTTCTCTTCTGTCCTACCTTTCATCTTACCCTCCTCTTGTTTCCTACCTCTCTTACTCTCCTCCTCTTCTTTCCTACCTCTCTTGATATTTCCGTGTTTCTTTTCTGCTTTTATTTTCCCTCTTCTTTCACGTAAGACATCTGGTTTCTTGACTATCAATCCATCTGTTGCCAGACGCCTTAATCTCATACGGGGTGGCCACAAACAAGTCACCTCCACGTCACCCTGTCCCCCGCCATTTCACTGCCCTGCTCCCAGGTCACACACCCCTCTCTCATATACCTCTCCACTCACTCCCTCCATCTCATCCTTGGCCTTCCCCTCCCTCTCTTGACATGACCACTTAAAGGACCTCCCGTTGACCTTTGACCCCTCCTTCCTTCCTGGGTCAAGCCTTTCAGTCTACTGACCAATCACGCCACTTCAACGCCAAGACAAGACCAACGCCAGGACCACTTCAGCACCAAGACCACCACTTCAACACCAAGACCACTTCAACGCCAAGACAGGACCAACGCCAGGACCACTTCAACGCCAAGACCACTTCAACGCCAAGACCGCTTCATCGCCAAGACCATTTCAACGCCAAGACCACTTCAATGCCAAGACCACTTCAACGCCAAGACCAACGCCAAGACCACTTCAATGCCAAAACCATTCCTTCATCTCCTTCCCTGTTTCTGTTCCACTGCTATAGTCATATCTTTGCTTTGACTTAGTGGCGTATGACCTCTAATACCTGGAGCTGGGAATCCATTACCCAACAACAAACAACAAAGACAAAAACAACGTGGGAAGGGAGAGGAAGGAAGGAGGAGAGGGAGGGTGGAGGAAACGGGAGAGACAGGGAGGGAGTAGGAAAGAGATGGAGGGAAGGAGGAAGGGAGGAGAAAACAGGAGAGAGAGAGAGAGAGAGAGAGAGAGAGAGAGAGAGAGAGAGAGAGAGTGAGGAAACTGGAGGGAGTAGGAAAGAGAAGAGAGAGGGAGGGTGGAGGAAACAGGAGAGAGGAAGGGAGGGAGGAGGAAACAGGAGTGAGAGAGGGAGGGAGTAGGAAAAAGATGGAGGGAAGGAGGGGGGAAAGGAGGGAAAACTGGGGGTAGGAGAGGCCCGTCGACGTAATACTTATCCAAATATTGTCACAGCCTCCCCATACACACAGCCAGCCATTATCCTTCATTCTACATTATTATACACAAAATACACAACAAGACGACGTTAAATATGCCAGGCGGAATAATGAATGACGGTAATACACCCGGATGACGTATATATACAGGGATATTTGGTGATACGTAACTTCCACCTTTTCCTTCTCTTTGCTTCTGTGGTCATCTTTCGGTGAACCATTTCTCCCACTATCACTCATTTTAAAGTTATTACACGCAAAATGCACAAGAAATTGATGCTAAATATACCAGCTAGAGTAATAAATGATGATAAATACACGTTGATGACATTAAAAGGAGATAATTAATGATATATAAGGTCTAAGTTTGGGTAATGTCTCCTTTGCATCTGTGATCATTTTTCGGTCAGTCATTTCTCCCATTATCACTCATTTTAAAGTCATTACACGCAAAATACACAAAATAGGGACGTTAAGTATACCAGCTGTAATAATAAATGATGATAAATACATACTGGATGACATATATAGACAGTTATTTGGTGATACACAGGTTAAAGTTTGGGTTGCATTTCCTCCTCCGCTTCCGTGATCTTCTCTCTTCGCCCCACCATTTTTTCCCCTCATCCATCTTCCATCGGGGACTTCTTCCACCTGTGCAAATTTTACAACTTCATTTTCCCTCCGTGTGAGAGATAAAACTCGCCGAAGGTCGTGGCAAATGCAAGAAAAACTGAATAAAACATGGCCAACCTCTTCACCGCCCACGTCCCTACCTCTTCCCTCCGCCAAGTAGTGCCCGGCCAATCATGAGCCTCCGCGGTGACGTCATGGGAGGGACGGCCAATCATTTAACTCCCTGGAGGAAAAAGTAATGACGTCACGAGATGGCCGGCCAATCAGGTGCCGCGATAATAGACGTAAAAAATTCTGATAAAGATGTAAACGTATATTATGCTTCCGGGGCGATAGCATCAAATTAGCGGCCATTAAACATCTCATTATGCTAATTGCTCTTTATTTTATGTATTTATTTATTTTTCTACCCTTGAAGCATCAGTATCATTATATATAGACACAGATTATATAGATATTAGTTGATATTTTTTTATTTTTTTTTATATATATGAGAAAAAGCTCACGTACTGTATACACTATGACGTCAGGAAACCACACACACACACACTCTCTCTCTCTCTCTCTCTCTCTCTCTCTTTCCCCTGCCTTCACCCCTCCGTTTTCTTATTCTTCTCTCCCCTACCTTTGTTCCCCTCCCATTTCTCTCTCTCTCTCTCTCTCTCTCTCTCTCTCTCTCTCTCTCTCTCTCTCTCTCTCTCTAAGACAATGTAAGTGAGAATTGCATCTTTATATTCCTCTTCCTTGTCATGTCTTTCTCACCTATTATTTTCTCACAACAATAGGCTGTGATAAGAATGACACTTATAATTACTGATAAATAGAAGAGATATTGTTTTGGGAATCAATCTCTCTCTCTCTCTCTCTGCCCATTTCCCCTCTTCTCACGGTCCCTCTCCCCCTCACCCTCTCTCCCTCCCTTCCTCCCCTTCACCCTCTCTCTCTCTCCCTCACTCTCCCACCCTCTGTATAATCTGTTTCCCTCCCTTCTCTCCATATTACGGTTGTTTTCCTCTCTTTCCCCTCTCTCTCTTCCCTCCCTCCCCTCACTCTCATTTGCCTTTATCCTCTTTCATTCCCCTCTCTCTCTCTCTTTCTCTCTCTCTCCTGGATATATCCCAACTCTGACATCTGGTAAATAAATAAAATAAAAATGCACAATAAAGGAGAGTCGTGTGTGTGTGTGTGTGTGTGTGTGTGTGTGTGTGTGTGTGTGTGTGTGTGTGTTTTGTTGCTGTCTCCATCTTCATTATATTCTCTTCCTCGTCTTCTCTTCCTCTTCCCCTTCCTCTTCTCTTCCTCTTCTCTTCTCTTCCCTTCCCTTCTCTTTTTCTTCTCTTCTCTTCCTCTTCCTCTTCTCTTCTCTTCTCTTCTCTTCCTCTCTTTTTCCCCTATTTCCTCTTCAGTTCTTCCCCTTCCCATCTTCTTCCCTTCTCTTCCTCTCTTCCCTCAGTTTCCTCTTTTCTATTTTTCCCTTTCCCTCTCCTCTTTTCCCTCCCTCCTTTCCTCTCTTCCTCCCCTCTCACTTCCTCTTGGCTTATTTATTTTCTTTGTCTTTTCCTCTCTTCGCTTCTCCCCTCTTCCTCTCTCTTGCTCTCCTTTCTCTTTCTTCCTCTCTTCTCTTCCCTTCACTTCCTCTCTTCTTTTGGTTCTCTCTCATTTTTCCCTCCTCTCTTAATCTCTTTTCCTTATTCCTCTCTTTTCCTTCCACCCCCCACTTTCCTTCCACCCCCCACTTTCCTTCATCCTCTTCCTCCCTTCCCTCCTGCCCTCTGTCCCTCCTCCTCTTGCCCTCCCCTCTCACCTTCCCTTCCACTCTCTTCCTCTCCCCCTCCTTCTCCTCTCCTTGTCATCTTTCCTTCTTTTCCTCCCTTCCCTTCCACTCTCTTCCTCTCCCCCTCCTTCTCCTCTCCTTGTCATCTTTCCTTCTTTTCCTCCCTTCCCTCACTATCCCCTCCCTTCTTTTCCTTTCTCTTAACTCTCACCCTTCCTTTTTCTTCCTTTCTCATATTATCTTTCCTTCTCCTCCTTCCTTCCCCTTCTTCCCCTCCCTTCCCTTCTTTCCCCCCCTTCTCCCTCCCTTCCCCGTTCTCCCTCCTCCTTTTCCTTCCTTCCCTTCCCTTCTTCCCTCCTCTTCTCCCCATTCACTTACTCCCTTCCCCTCCTCCTCTTCTTTCCTTCCTCTCTTTCCCACCTCCTCCTCTCCTTCCTTCCTTCCCGTCTTTCCTCTCTCCTATTCCTCCCTTCCCCATCATCCCTCCTCCTCTTCTCTCCATTCTCTTCCTCTCTTCCCCTCCCTCTTCTAATTACCACCCCTCCCCTTCACCCCATCACTCACCATCCATTACGGAGGTCAGACAAGAGCAGGTCGCGTCAGGTCAGGCCGGGTCAGGTTAGGTCAGCTGCCTTCTGTTCTCCACGCCTCCTCCCTCATAGGCAGACTCCAGATAGCTTCCTGTAGGCCTGTGTTTATCGCTGTCTGTCTATCTATGTCTGTTTCTATCTCACTGTCATTTTATCTCCACTTGCTGTTACCTGTCTTTACCGCTGTTTATTTGTGATTCTTTGTCTGTCTGTCTGTTTCTTTATCTGTCTGTCTGTCTGTCTGTTTCTTTATCTGTCTGTCTGTCTGTCTGTCCATCAATCTGTCACTCTACCTATATATGTGTATCTGTTAATCTGTCTGTCTGTCTGTCTGTCTGTCTGTTTCTATGTGTCTGTGTATCAATATCTATCAATCAATCTCTCTGAATCAATCAGTTAATCAGTCTGTATATCTATTTATCAATCAGTCAATTTGCCTGTCTATATCTATCTATCTACCGGTATCTGTCTATCTATCCATCTATCAAAGAGTTACAAAGTATGGAAAAAAATTGAAAAAAAAAAATATCGTTTCTCTTTTTGGTTAAGTTATTCCTCCCCAAATCTATATATAACATTTTTCTTCCACTCTTCACTGTAAATTTTTGTGTTATATCATTTATTCATTTCCTACTCCCACTGCCACACCCACGGCCACACCAGCAGACAGTCAGCGTTATCAGTGTCTATCTTGCATCATTTATTCATTTCCTACTCCCACTGCCACACCCACGCCCACACCAGCAGACAGTCAGCGTTATCAGTGTCTATCCTGCATCATTAATTCATTTCCTACTCCCACTGCCACACCCACGGCCACACCAGCAGACAGTCAGCGTTATCAGTGTCTATCTTGCATCATTTATTCATTTCCTACTCCCACTGCCACACCCACGCCCACACCAGCAGACAGTCAGCGTTATCAGTGTCTATCCTGCATCATTTATTCATTTCCTACTCCCACTGCCACACCCACGCCCACACCAGCAGCCTGAGCCATCCCCGTCACACACAAGCCTCGTATTCTCTTCCGATAAGGAGGGTCCCTGACACCTCTTCCTTAGCGATTTATTTTTGGATACGGCTGGTTAATATCCCATTGTATGTTATTTATTCAGAGTATGGCGATGTTCTGAAGGATTTAAATAACGCAGAATAGAACAGGAAGGTGTTATAAGGAAAATAAATCGCTTAGGAAAAGGTGTTAGGGAGCTTTCTTAACCGACGAGAATATGGGTCATTAAGTCCATCGATAGAATAAAAAATACATAGTCCTTTTCATTCTCTCTCTCTCTCTCTCTCTCTCTCTCTCTCACACACACACACACACACACACACACACACACACACAAAGGTGATCATGTAGAGCCACTGGAGTACTGTACACACACACACACACACACACACACACACACACACACATGTAAGTCTAGAGGTACACAGCGAATCACAAATCTGAAGCTGTCAGTGGGAAAGATGGAACAGGAGTCAGGGCTGCCAATTATAAGACGGGGAGGGAGGGAGGGAAAGATAAATAAGATGGGAGGGATAGAGGAGGGAGGATGGAAGGATAGGAGGGATGGATCGACGGAGGGAGGGAAGGAGGGAGGGAAGGAAGGAGAGAGAGAGGGAGGGAGGGAAAGATAAATAAGATAGGAGGGATAGAGGAGGGAGGATGGAAGGAAAGGAGGGATGGATCGACGGATGCTTGGAGAGGAGGGAGGGAGGGAAAGGTGAAGAAGCTACGAGAGAGGGAGAGAGGGAGGGAAAGGTGAAGAAGATAGGAGGGGTAGAGGAGGGAGGGTGGAAGGAATGGAGGGAGGGATCGACGGATGCTTGGAGAGGAGGGAGGGAGGGAGAAGTGGAAGGAGAGGGGGAGGGAGGGAGGGAGAGAAAGAGGGAGGAAGTGAAGAAGGGTGGGAAATATAAGGAGGAAGGGAGGGAGGGAGAAATGGGAGTAGGGTGGAAAGGGAGAGAATGATGCAAAGAAGATAGGACGGAAAGAGTGAAGGAGGAATGGGAGGGAGGGAAGGGAGGAAGGAAGGAAGAAGGAGAGTGAAGATAAGGGAGGAAGGAGAGTGAAGATAAGGGAGGAAGGAAGAAGGAGAGTGAAGATGAGGAGGGATGATGGATGGAGATTACATAGGATTACATAGGAAAGCAAACAGCAACAGACCTTATGGTCCTTTCGAGGCTGCTTGTTACAGAGAAAACTATGACTGCAAGATCCAACTCTACATGCTGAAGGATAAGGATAGTAAAGCAAGAAGGCTCCCCCCACCACCAAACCCTCCAGGAAAAAGTGAGAAAAGCCACCATGCAGCATGGAAAAACTGACATGGAAATTTTATAGGAAACACTGGAAAGGAAAAGTCACATTCTATAATACTTTATCTATAAGCTACCCGACTGAGTAACCTGAAAGGGAAAGTAATCAGATCAACTAATAGTTACGGCATGACATCATAAATCGGAACATTGAGTTTATGGGAAGTCTGTGGACATAACGTGGAAACTACACACTACACAGTGTGGATGTTTAGGGATGGTGCAGCAGCCTTGCCTGGCGCTTTTGAGGTAGGCAGCAGTCAGTCAGGCCCTAGCTCCGTTCACTCCACTGAGACAAGGAACTCTCCCATGTGGGACAAGTACACAAGTTTCATCCTGAAGCAGTGACCCCTGGTACATTAAAAAAATCCCGATGGTGGTCACTTGACTAACAGGGACCCTCAGTGATCCACAGCCCATCACAGGTCGAAAGTAAGAGTAGTGAGGAAGGGGAGGCATGAGAGGCGAAGTACGAGTATGAGGCAAATTCAGGTATCAGGAGGAGGACTGACCTTACACTAAATGCGGCCTAACATTTATTTTTTTTCAATTAATGGTGACCTGAGAATGAACAGGTGTGTGTGTGTGTGTGTGTGTGTGTGTGTGTGTGTGTGTGTGTGTGTGTGTGTGTGTGTGTGTGTGTTGTAAGTATGGTTGTAAAATAGCGTAGTTTGAATAGTATAGGATATAGAGATGACAATTTTAGGCCAAGTTAGAGTGAAGAGAGTATAGCTTTCTTTGCCTTTAGCCTTCAAACAGGTGTATAGAATGGATAAGTCGCTATAGTGCAGGTGTTTGTGTTATGTTTGGGGCAGGTGAAGATGATTAACCGATGGAGCCGCGGTGGCCTAGTGGTGCCGTGCGCGCTTTCCGATCTGCGTGTGGTTTGAATCTTAGCCTCGTTGTTCACATCTATCTCCTTCCTTTCCTCCGATCTGGGAGTGAGTGGAGGAAAGAAGGGAGGAAAAGAATGCATGGGAGGGAGGAAAGGAATTAAGGAAGGGAGGGAGGGAGGAAAGGAATTAAGGAAGGGAGGTAAGGAGGGAGGAAGGGAGGGAAAGATTAACTGAGTGAGTGAGTGATGGAGGGAGGGAAGGAATGTTGGGAAGGGAGAGAGGAGGACATGAGTGAGTGATGGAGAGGGAGGGAGGGAGGAAGTAGAGAAAGAAAAAGGGAAGGAGGGAGGGAAGAGGAAGTGAATGAGTGATGGGGAGGGAGGGAGGGAGAAAGTAGAGGAAGAAAAAGGGAAGGAGGGAGGGAAGAGGAAGCAAGTGAGTGATGGAGAGAGTGGGAGGGAGGGAGGGAGAAAGTAGAGGAAGAAAAAGGGAAGGCAGGAGGGAGAGAGGGAGGAAGAAAACAGAGGGAGGAAAAAGGAAAAGAATGAAGGAAGAATAGGAGGAAGGAT
>NC_136995.1:13811276-13813776 GCF_032717465.1 Coenobita brevimanus
TTCCTCGTTCCTCCCCTTCCCTGGTTTCCTCCCTTTTCCTCCTTTCCCTTCCCTAGTTTCCTTCCTTTTCCTCCCTCCTTCCCTCCTTTTTCCTCCCTCCTTCCCTCCTATTCCTCCCTCCTCTCCTTTCCTCCTTCCCTCCCTTCTTCCCCCTTCTCTTTCCCTCCTTTCCTCCCTTTTCTCCTTTTCTGCCTTTTTCCTCCCTCTTTCCCTCCCTTCTTCTCCCTTCTCTTTCCCACCTTTCCTCCCTTGTCTCCTTTCCTTCCTCTTTCCTCCATCCTTTCCTTCCTCCTTTATCCCATTTCTCCCTCCCTCCTGCCCTTCCCCTTTTCCTCCTTCCCTTCCTTTTTCCTCCCTCCTGCCCTTCCTCTTTTCCTCCCTCCTCCTCCCTCCTCTCCTTCCCTCCCCCTCTCCTTCTTTCTTTTCTCACCCCTCTCCTTTCCTCCTTTCCTTCTTTTTACCTCCCTCCTTCCTCCTCCCTTTCCCTTTTCCCTCCCATCTCTCCTTTCCTCTCTTTTTTTCTCTCCCTCCTCTCCTTCCCTCCCTCTTCCCAATCCTCTCCTTCCCTATCCTCCACCCTTCCCTCCTTCTTCCTCCCTCCTTCCTCCCTCTTCTCCTTTCCTTCTCACTCTCCTTCCCTGCTTTCCTCTTTTTTTCTCCCTCCTTTTCTTTCTCTCCATTCCTTCCTTTCCTCTCTTTTTCCTCGCTCCTTTCCTTCACTTTCCTCCCTCCCTTTTTCCACTCTTGTATTTGTCTTCTCCTTACCTCCCTTTTTCCTCCCATCTTTCCTCCCGTTTTCCTCCCTCCTTCCTGTTTTCCTCCTTTCCTCCCTCTTGCTCCCTCCTCTCCTCCATTTTTCCTCCTTTTTTCTCCCTCCTTTCCTCCGCCTGTGAAAGCTGAGTAATGATGTTCCCTTCAGTGTGTTTTAAGCAGAGAGAGAGAGAGAGAGAATATCGAAAGTAACTACGGTATAGAAGAAAGTAAGAAAAAGAAAGGATGGAAGAGAGAGAGAGAGAGAGAGAGAGAGTAAATGAGGCAGGATGGATGCAGGAAGGGAGAAAATGAGGAAGTAGAGGGAAAAATGTATGAAAGATGAAAGGAAAGGAGAAAGGAAGGAATAGTATATATATATATATATATATATATATATATATATATATATATATATATATATACATCATCCAATCCTACGTTTCCCCATGAGGAGCGTAGGAGCCCGGGGCTAGGCAGTTGGTCCTGACATTTAAGATGAGAGTGACCAACCTCACTCATCCCTGAGTGGCATTACGTGAGCAATCAACCCTAACCACCCCTTGGATATAAACCTTCACCGGCTCAATCCGATTGGAGCACAGTAATTACCCACTAAACCACCAGGCGCCAAAATTTGGTTATATGGTTACCATCCAGCGTAGTAAATGGTTTCCTGGTGTACAGGAAACCATTTGGCTTGTCACTCAGTGTAGAGTCACTCACAGGCAGAAGGACGAGGAAAGAATGAAGGAAAGAAAGACAGAAGAGGGAGTGTAAAGTCACCCGTAGGCAGAAGGACGAGGAAAGAATGAAGGAAAGAAAGACAGAAGAAGATGGAAGGAAAGAAGGATGGAGCGGAAAGGGCAGACACCCGAGAGCAGCACTACATTGAGTGGATGATATATATATATATATATATATATATATATATATATATATATATATATATATATATATATATATATAATAGGCTGTAGAGAGAGAGAGGTTGACGGAAGGAGAGAAAGTTGGGGTGAGGAAAGAAATGGGATGGAGAAAGAGGAAGAAGAATGTAAGAAGAGGCGGAAGTTAAGGAAGGAGAGAAACAGGAAACGAAATTCGTCAGATGGAGAGAAAGGAAGTGAGGAGGAAGAGAATAGGGAAAAAGTGAGAGACATAAAGAAAGATTTAAAGAGAGATGGGAAGAGTGAAAGTCGCGGGAATATAATGTTGGAAGGGCGAGAGATAGGGACACACACACACACACACACACACACACACACACACACACACACACACACACACACACACACACACACACACACACACACACACACACACACACACACACACACAACAGAGGCGATCAGAGCTCTGTCCTCGGCACCGAAAGCAATCAGAGGCGGGTGATGGGCGGGGTGGGGAGAGGGCGGGTGGGGTGGGTGGGATGGGGAGAGGGTGGGTTGGGAAAGGCGGAGTGGATTGGTGGGTGGGGTGAGGTGGGGAGAGAGGAATGCGTGAGAGTTTGTGTATGTGTGTGAGAGTTTGGGAGGCTATGAGAGAGAGAGAGAGAGAGAGAGAGAGAGAGTAGCTAGGAGAGGATGAGAGGGAAGTGAAATTGCTTGAAAGAGAGAGAGAGAGAGAGAGAGAGAGAGAGAGGAGAGCATGATAGAGTATATTCAAGAGAGAGAGAGAGAGACATAGAGACAGACAGACACAGACAGACAGACAGGCAGACAGAGAAACGAGATTAGAAATACAGAACGAG
>NC_136995.1:13818776-13821276 GCF_032717465.1 Coenobita brevimanus
TCTCTTCTTCTTTCCCTCGCCCTTCCTACCTTTCTTTCCTCACTCCCTCCCTCCCTTCCTTCCCCACTTTCTCCCTCCCTCCCTTCCCCACTTTCTCCCTCCCTCCCTTCCCCACTCTCCTTCCCTTCCTTCCCCACTCGCTCCTTCCCTTCCTTCCCCACTCTCTCCCTCCTTTCCTTCCCCACTCTCTCCTTCCCTTCCCCACTCTCTCCTTCCCTTCCTTCCCCACTCTCCTTCCCTTCCTTCCCCACTCTCTCCCTTCCTTCCCCACTCTCTCCTTCCCTTCCTTCCCCACTCTCTCCTTCCCTTCCTTCCCCACTATCTCCCTCCCTTCCTTCACCACTCTCTCCATCCCCTTCCCACACCCCTGTCCTCCCTTCTCCCTTTTCTCTCAGCTTCGTACCCTTCCTCTCCCTGCCTCCCTTCCTCTCCCTGTCTCCCTTCCTCTCTCACTCCCACTCAGTTCAGGTGTAATGGGATGGAAGAGGAACACATCAGGAGGAAGCGTTGATGCCAGACTTATGGGAAAGGTGGTGGTGATGGTGGTGGTGGTGGTGGTGATGGTTGTGGTGATAGTGGTGATGGTTGTGGTGATAGTGGTGGTGGTGATGGTGATAGTGATGATTGTGGTGAAAGTAATGTGATGGCGATAGTGGTGATGGTTGTGGTGATGGTGGTGGTGATGGTGATAGTGATGATTTTAGTGATAGTAATGTGATGATGACAGTGGTGGTGGTTGTGGTGGTGGTAATGTGGTGATAATGGTTGTGGTGATAATAATGACGTTGTGTGGCGATATTTTGTAGAAGCAGGGTTGAATGTGTGTGTGTGTGTGTGTGTGAGAGAGAGAGAGAGAGAGAGAGAGCATGTGTCACCTGTTCGTTAACCCGTCACCTGGTGGGTTAAATCCGAGAGAAGGTTTTGTTATTAGAGAGAGAGAGAGAGAGAGAGAGAGAGATGATAGAAGGGGCATGATTAAAAAGTGTTTATGTGTTTTGCTTGCTAGTCTGTTGTGTGTGTGTGTGTGTGTGTGTGTGTGAGTGAGAGAGAGAGAAAGAGAGAGAGAGAGAGAGAGAGAGAACAGGTGTACATGAGAGGAAGAACATTGTATTCCCGTCAGGTAAGGAAGCTCCCAAACACCTCTTCCTTAGCGATTTATTTTTGATATAGGCTATTAATATCCCTTTTATACGCGATTTATTCAGAGTATGGCGATATTCGAAGGAGTTATGAAACACAGAAGAGGACAATAAGGTGTAATAAACGAAGTAAATCGCTTGGGAAAAGGTGTTAGGGAGCTGACGATTTTCAGTCATCCAAATAGAAAATGGACGAAATTTTATGACGAACTTGGGTATTTCACTTATTATCACCAGACGATTTCGTTCAACTGTGTGTGTGTGTGTGTGTGTGTGTGTGTGTGTGTGTGTGTGTGTGTGTGTGCAGTTGACTTTGATGCTTTTGTGTACACATGTATATTTCTTTGTGAGTGATTGTGTGAATGTTAGAACGTATGTGTGTATGTATGTATGTATGTATCTGTACGTAAGTCTATGTATGTATGTGTAATTCCACATTGTCTTAAGTTTAAGTACGTACTTATGTATGTATGAGTATATGTATGTATGTGCTTCAGTGTGTGTGTGTGTGTGTGTGTTTGTATATATGTGTGTGTGTGTGTGTGTGTGTGTGTGTGTGTCTGTGTGTGTGTGTGTGTTAGGAGGAAATGAAAATGTCTGACAGGGGAGGGAGGATGGAGGAAAGATCAGAGGGAGGAGAAGGAGGAGGAAAACTCAGATGATCAAGGAGAGAGGAGGAAAAGTGGGAGGAGAGAGGGGGGGGTAGGAAGGGGAGGAGGGAGGGAGAGGAAGAATAAAAATGAGAAAGAGGGGAATGTAAAAGATGGAGAGAGAGAGAGAGAGAGAGAGAGAGAGAGAGAGAGAGAGAGAGAGGAGGCACGAGATAAGATAAAACTAAGAGAGAAAAAGATTGAACCGAGTTGGCGTGCGGAGCCAGAGAGAGAGAGAGAGAGAAAAGACTATATATTCTTATAGGTCGAAAAATCTCATAATGATAATAATAATAATAATAAATAATAGTAGTAGTTGTAGTAGTAATAATAATAATAATAAATAATAGTAGTAGTTGTAGTAGTAATAATAATAATAATAATAATAATAATAATATCATTATCATCATCATCAAGACATAATCGCAGTGAAAGGGTTAAGCCAATGTATCAGCTTTCCTTTCACATTACACTTAAACACACACACACACACACACACACACACACACACACACACACACACACACACACACACACACACACACACACACACACACACACACACACACAGCTTTCCTTTCACATTACACTTAAACACACACACACACACACACACACACACACACACACAATAAAAACAGAACATTCTTTTTGGTATGTTTTACCATGATTTATTTAAGAGGGAAGGCATTAGCTTAGTTGCCTTGCCTG
>NC_136995.1:13831276-13841276 GCF_032717465.1 Coenobita brevimanus
AGGGGGAGGGAGGGAGGGAGGAAAATGAGAGGGAAAGAGGGGGAGAGAGGGAGGGAGGAAGAAAATGAGGGGTCAAGAGGGGAGAGGGAGGAAAACGAGGGGGGAAAGAAAAAGGATTACACAGGAAAGCAAACAGCAACAGACCTTATGGTCCTTTCGAGGCTGCTTGTTAGAGAAAACTATGACTACAAGATCTAACTCTACATGCTGAACGATAAGGATAGTAAAGCAAGAAGGCTCCCCCCACCACCAAACCCTCCAGGAAAAAGTGAGAAAAACCACCATGCAGCATGGAAAAACTGACATGGAAATTTTATAGGAAACACTGGAAAGGAAAAGTCACATTCTATAATACTTTATCTATGAGCTACCCGATAGAGTAACCTGAAAGAGAAAGTAAACATATAAAATAATAGTTACGGCATGACATTATAAACCAGTACATTGAGTTAATGGGAAGTCTGTGGACATAACGTAGAAGCTACACACTGCACAGTGTGGATGTTTAGGGGTGGTACAGCAGCCTTGCCTGGCGCTTCTGAGGTAGGAGGGAGGATGATAAGAGATGAAAAAGATGGGAAAGGGGAGGAAGGGAGGCATTAGGTACAGGATGTGTATGTGTGTATGTGTGTGTGTGAGAGAGAGAGAGAGAGAGAGAGAGAGAGAGAGAGAGAGAGAGAGAAAGGGAGAAGGGAGAAAGAGGCAAGGAAGAGAAGACACAAAGAAATGAGAAAAGAAAGAACAAGAGGAGAAAGTAGGTTTGGTGGAAGAGAGAGGAAGGAAGGAGAGGGAGGGAAGAAAGATGGGAGGGAGGAAGGAAGCGGAGAAGGAGGTAACTGGGACAATGTTCTTCATATATGTTACTGTCTCTCCCCCTCTCTCTCTCTCTCTCTCTCTCTCTCTCTCTCTCTCTCTCTCTCCCACACCAGCTCGTTATCAATGCCGTCTCTCTGATAACGTCAAGCATTGCACTGATAACGCTCTTTTATAACACCCACACATACACCTATACTCATCCAGGTTATTGCTCCTGGTGTGGGCCCGGGTTCATCCGAAATGTCAACCCGGTGGACTGCAGGCTTAAATTTCCCTATCTACAGTGCATGATTCTCCTTTTGGGGGATAGGGAGGGAGTTGAGGGACGTTTGTATAGCAGGGCAGTGGTGCCGGCTGGTTATATCAGTGCCACCACGTGAAGGCGTCCCTCTCCACCACCACAGTCATCCCGTAACACCTTTTTCAGACTGATTTAATCCAGTAATCCTTATAGTCCCATGGCCCACTTTACCTAAACCCAACCCCACCCCACCTCACCTCACCTCACCTCACCTCACCTCCACTCACCTCACCTCACCTCACCTCCACTCACCTCACCTCACCCCACCTCACCTCACCTCACCTCACCTCACCCCACCTCACCTCACCTCACCTCACTTCACCTCACCTCACCTCACCTCACCTCACCTCTTCTAACCTCACCTCACCTCACCTCACCTCACCTCACCTAACCTCACCTCACCTCACCTCTTCTAACCTCACCTCACCTCACCCCACCTCACCTCATCTAACTTAGCCTAATCTCACCTTATATCATCTCACCTCACCTCATCTAACTTAGCCTAACCTCATCTCATCTCACCTCACCTCACATCACCTTTTTCTCTCCTCACCTCACCTCACCTCACCCCACCTCACCCCACCTCACCTCACCTCACCTCACCCCACCTCACCTCACCTCACCCCACCTCACCTCACCCCACCTCACCCCACCTCACCTCACCTCACCCCACCCCACCTCACCTCACCTCACCTCACCTCACCTCACCTCACCTCACCTCACCTCACCCCACCTCACCTCACCCCACCTCACCTCACCTCACCCCACCTCACCTCACCTCACCTCCACTCACCTCACCCCACCTCAACTCACCTCAACCACCTCACCCCACCTCACCCCACCTCACCTCATCCCACCTCACCCCACCTCACCTCACCTCACCTCACCTCACCCCACCTCACCTCACCTCACCCCACCTCACCTCACCTCACCCCACCTCACACCATCCTAACCATTTCCTCTCCCCCCCCATGTCCCTCAGTATCCCCCCCCTCACCGCACATCCATCACTGTCTATTACCTCACCCCTCCCCCTCCCTTCCCCTTCTTCCCCTTGCTTTCCCTCCCCCCTCTCGTCCTCTCCCCCTCATCCTCCTTTGCTTTCCTCCCCCATCACCCTGTTTCTCTCCTCCCTTGGTTCTCCCTTCCCCCCCCCCTCCTTCTTTGCGTTCTCCCCTACCCCACCCTCCTCCTCGTCCTCCTCCTCTTCCATTTCCCCCTCTCCCTTTCCCCCCTCTTTTCCTTTCCTCCCTCTTGCTCCCCCCTCCATATCCCCCCTCGCCCTGTCTCCCTCTCCATTTCCTCTCTTACTCCCCTTCCATATCCTCCTCCTCCTCCCTCTCATGCCTCCTTCTTCCTCCCTCTCATGCCTCCCCCAGCCTCTCCTCCCCCTTTCCCTCTCTCCTTCTCCCTCCATCTCCCTTTCTCACCGTCTCCCTCTCCCCCCCTCACCCTCTCTCCCTGCCCCCTCCTCCCCTAGCCCTTTCTCCTTCTCCCTTGCTTTCTCAACATCCCCCTCTCCTCTCCCTCTCCTCCCTCCTCCCCCCTAGCCCTCTCCGCCTCCTCCCCCTTGCTTTCTGCCCCCTCCCTCCTTCCCTGCGGTGTCCAGCTGTGGCCGGGGGTCGTTATGTGCGGGCTGGGGTGTCCTAATTGACGTGTCCCATATCCTGTGTCCCGGGGTCGCGTTCTTGTAGGCTTAGGGACCGCGATTTTTTTTTTTTTTTTTTTTAATTATTTTTTTTTTTACATATTTACCTTTTTTTCACATTTTTTCACTTTTTTTACGTTTTTACATTTTTATTTTTTACATTTTTCACCTTTTTTACGATTTTTACATTTTTCATTTTTTACATTCTTTACATTTGTCGGTTTTTACGGTTTTAATTTTTTACATTTTTCACATTTTTTACATTTTTTTTACAGATTTTACATTTTTTCATTTACATTTATTCATTTTTTTTTCGTTTTGCATTTTTAAGTTTTTTACATTTACTGTACATTTTGCACTTTTTAAACATTTTTCATTTTTTACATTTATTTACATTATTTTCCATGTTAATTTTTTTCATTTTACATTTGTTACATGTGATTTTTTTTTTTACATTTTTTACATCATTCTTATTTTTGCATTTTTTTACATTTTTCATTTTTTTTTACATTTTTTACATTTTCATTTTCATTTTATATTTTTTCACAATATTCAGTTTTTACATTACATTTTTACATTTTCACATTTTTACAGTTTTTCATTTTTTTACACTTCTCATATAGGCTACATCTTAACCTTTTCAGTGCGATGACACCTTTTATATTACGACGAATTAAATGGTGATCAGTCCGGGAATCGCACCCCGGATCTCTCTGTTATGCGAGCCGAGTATGTTAACGATTTTCCCTTAGACGACAGAAAGTATGCTTCCTTCCCATCCTTCCTTCTCACTCTTCCTTCTCATCCTTCCCTCTTATAGTTCTTTCCCGTCCTTCCTTCTCATCCTTCCTTCTTAGCCTGCCTTTTTATCCTTCCTTCGCATACTTCCTTCGCATCCTACCTTTTCATCCTTCATTCTCATCTTTCTTTCTTATCCTTCCATCTTATATTTCCTCATCCATCCTTCTCATCCTTCCTTCTCAACCTTCCTATTTTCCCTTCCTTCTCGTCCTTCCTTCTCATCCATCCTTCTATCTCATCTCTCCTTCTCATCCTTGCTTCCCATCCTTCCTTCTCATCCTTCCTTCCCATCCCTCCTCATCCTTCCCATGCTTCCTTCTCATCCTTCCTCCTCATCCTTCCTTCTTATCCTTCCTTCTTATCCTTCCTTCTCATCCTTCCCTCCCATCCTTCCTTTTCGTCATTCCTTCTCATCTTTCCATCCCATCCTTCCTTCCCATCCTTCCTTCTCATCTTTCCTTCCCATCCTTCCCTCCCATCCTTCCTTCCCATCCTTCCTTATACTCTTAGCCTTATATTCTTGGTGATGAAGGAAGCTCCCTAACACCTATTCCTTAGCGATTTACTTTTGAAGACGGCTAGATATCATTTTTTACGGTATTTATGCAGGGTGTGGTGATATTAGAATTATTTAAGTAACACACAAGAGGAAGGCAAGGTGTAATGAGGAAAGTAAATCGCTAAGGAAGAGGTGTTAGGGAGATATTTGATTGGACGAAATTGTGATGGTCGTGTTGTTGTTGTTGTTGTTGTTTTTCTTCTTCTTCTTCTTCTCCTCCTCCTCCTCCTCCTCCTCCTCTTCTCTCTCTCTCTCTCTCTCTCTCTCTCTCTCTCATCCTAAAGCCGTCATGTACTGTACTTATTTTTGATCCACCATCTCTCTCTCTCTCTCTCTCTCTCACATATACTTAATCCACCATCATTCACACACACACCTCTAATTCATCCTATTTTCCTTATTCTAGACGTGAGCTGGACAGCCCTACCTGAGTCCCACCTGTGCTACACCCACCTTCGCATGCCGCCCTCTTGTGTACATCTATCGCTGTAAGTACTCATTTTCTTTCTTTTTTTTTTCTTTTTTTTGCTGATTTTTTGTGTATTTTTCCTATGACGCCTTATACTCTCTCTCTCTCTCTCTCTAGCGTGTTATATCCCACCCCCGGTTATACTCTGTCCCACGATGTCCAGTTCGGTGTCTTAAAATATGTCCTCTCGTGTCCAATTGGTCTTATATTCTGTCGTATATTTTGTCCAATGCGTGATGTCCAATACGTAATGTCCAATACGTGATGTCCAGTGCGTGATGTCCAGTACGTGATGTCCAATACGTGATGTCCAATACGTGATGTCCAGTGCGTGATGTCCAATACGTGATGTCCAGTACGTGATGTCCAATACCTGATGTCTAATACGTGATGTCCAGTGCGTGATGTCCAGTGCGTGATGTCCAGTACGTGATGTCCAGTACGTGATGTCCAATACGTGATGTCCAATACGTGATGTCCAATACGTGATGTCCAATACGTGATGTCCAGTACGTGATGTCCAGTACGTGATGTCCAATACGTAATGTCCAATACGTGATGTCCAGTACGTGATGTCCAGTACGTGATGTCATATCTCTATCCCTTCTAACTCTATATATTGAATCCTTCTAAAGCCATTATGTCCAGTCTCTTATATTGTGTCCTATATTTTGTCCTTTGCCTGATGTCCTACCTCTGTCCCACGCCATATGTCATCTTGGTTACGTGTCTTTATGTCCTTTTTGTGCCTTTGTGTCCTTCTGGGGTGGCCTTTGTGCGCGGTAGGGGGTGGGGGTGAAGGGAGGGATGGGGAGGAAAGAAAGGGAGGGAGGGAGGGTGGGATGGGAAGGAAAAGGAAGGAAGGAGGGAGAGTGGGCAAGGTAAGGGAGGGAGGGAAGGGAAGGAAAGAAGAAGGGAGGGAGGGTGGGAAAGGTAAGAGATGGAGGGTGAGAGGAAGGAGGGCAGGGATACGAGGAGAGAGAGAGAGAGAGAGAGAGAGAGAGACAGACAGACAGACAGACAGAGAGGGAGGGGGACTGTGTGTGTGTGTGTGTGTGTGTGTGTGTGTGTGTGAGAGAGAGAGAGAGAGAGAGAGAGAGAGAGAGCAATACTAAAAAACGAAGATAGTGAAAAGTAAGAAAAAAAAAAACTAGGAAAAGAAATGAGAGAAAAAAGTGAGCAAGAAAATATGAGAAAATGATACACACACACACACACACACACACACACTCACAATTAAATATGTCTATCTATCAGTCTATTTATCCATCTGTATCTATCTATTTGTCTATCATTTTATACATCCATTTGTCTGAGTGTCTGTTTGTCTGTCTGTCTATCTGTCTATCATCAGTTTCATAGAGGGCTATCTGCATCTGTCTATCTATGTCTGTCTATCTATCTGTCTGTCTCCTCCCAAATTGTTCTCGTAAGCACTCTCCTTCTCCTCCTCCTCCTCCACCCAGCGTTTTCTCTCAGTGATTTTCTTTCAGCTCGATCTCTGTCTCCTTTTTTCTCTGCACCATCTTCCCCGTCCTCCTCCTCCACCTCCCTCCACCAGATCATCGTCTCTCAACCTTCTACCCCATCTACTTCCACTTTGTTCTTCATCTACCCCTCCTTTTCCTTCCTCCTCTCAGTCTTTCTCTCCATCCACCAAACAGTTCTTCCTCCACTTGCTCCACTTTCCTCCACTCTGTTCTCTTCCACGGTGTTCGTTCTCTACCGTCATTTCTACCTCCTCCATCCACTTTCTTCCTCCATCGTCCCTCCTCCATCCACGTTCGCCCTCCACCTTCCCTCCTCCATCCACTTTCTTCCTCCACCTTCCCTCCTCTTTCCACTTTCTTCCTCCACCTCCCCCCCTTCCTCCACTTTCTTTTCTCTCCACCTTCCCTCCTCCTTCCACTTTCTTCCTCCACCTTCCCTCCTCCTTCCACTTTCTCCTTCCACCTTCCCTCCTCTTTCCACTTTCTTCCTCTACCTTCCCTCCTCCATCCACTTTCTTCCTTCACCTTCCCTCCTCCTTCCACTTTCTTCCTTCACCTTCCCTCCTCCTTCCACTTTCTTCCTCCACCTTCCCTCCTCCTTCCACTTTCTTCCTCCACCTTCCCTCCTCCTTCCACTTTCTCCTTCCACCTTCCCTCCTCCATCCACTTTCTTCCTCAACCTTCCCTCCTCCTTCCACTTTCTCCCTCCACCTTCCCTCCTCCATCCATTTTCTTTTCTCTCCACCTTCCCTCCTCCATCCACTTTCTTCCTCCATCTTCCCTCTATCCATTCATTCTCGGTCTACCTCTCCTCCTCCTCGCACCAAAAATAAGTGAAGATAAAATAGATTCTTGGTTATAAATTCGCTCCTATGTCAAGAGGATTTAAGACGTTTGTACAGGTCATAGGTAGAGGAGGAGGGGGAGGAGGAGGAGGAGGAGAAGAAGGAGGAGGAGGAGAGGAGGAGGAGGAGGGGGAAGAAGAAGAAGAAAAAGGAGGAGGAGGAGAAGAAGAAGAAGAAGAAGAGGGGAAGAGGAGGAGCAGGAAGAAGAAGGAGAAGAGAAGGAGGAGGAGGAAGAAGAAGAAGAAGAAGAGGAGGAGGATGAGGAGGAGGAGAAGAAATAGAAGAAGAAGGGTGGAAGAGGAGGAGGAGGAGGAGGAGGAAGGAGAAGAAGAAGAGGAAGAAGGAGGAGGAGGAGGAGGAGAAGAAGAAGAAGGAGAAGAAGAGGAGGAGGAGGGGTAGACTTAGAGTGGTACTAGCGACTTTATCTACCTGTATTTATCTATTTATCTGTCTACCTGTTTATCTGTCTGTCTGCTGTGTGTGTGTGTGTGTGTGTGTGCAAAATAATTACAGTAGCAATAAAGAGTAGAGAAAGGAGGTGAAGAGTAAAAGAGGAAGGGAGGAAAGAGGGAGAAGAAAAAGGAAGAGGAGGAGGAGGAAGACAAGAGGAAGAGGAGGAAGGAAACGAGAAGAGAAGAAGGAGGAAGAAAAAAGAGGAAGAGTAGGAGGAAGACAAGACGGAGAAAGACAACTAGAGGAAGAGAAGAAGGAAGAAGAAAGGGACATAGAGGAAAGAAAGACAGGAGGAAAGAAGAGAAACTGTGAGAGATAAAAAAATGATGAAGAAATATGAAAAAGAGGAGGAAAGAGAGAAAGAGAGGAGAAAAGAGAGAAAAAGAGAGGAGAAAAAAGAAAAACAAGAAAAGAGAAAAAGAGGAGAAAAGAGAAAAAGAGAGAAGAGAGAAAACGAGAAAAGACAGAAAGAGAGGAGAAAAGAGAAAGAGAGGAGAAAAGAGAGAGGAGAAAAGAGAAAAAGAGGAGAAAAGAGAAAAAGAGGAGAAAAGAGGGAGAAAGAAAGAAAACGAGAAGAGAAAAGAGAAAAAGAGAGGAGAAAACAGAAAAAGAGGAGAAAAGAGAGAAAAAGGAGAAAAGAGAGAAAAAGAGGAGAAAAGAGAAAGAGAGAGGAGAAAAGAGAGAAAAAGAGGAGAAAAGAGAGAAAAAAAGAGGAGAAAAGAGAGAAAAAGAGTTAGCGAGTATGTAAGGAAAACACACAACATAGAATGCCAGAAGAAAAAGGAGGAGGAGGAGGAAGAAGTAGAAGAAGAGGAAGAGGAGGAGGAGGAAGAGGGGTAGAAGTAGAAGAGGAAGATGATGATGATAAAGAGAGAGAGAGAGAGAGAGAGAAGAAGAAGAAGAAGAGGAGGAGGAGCAAGTAATGGAGGAGGAAGAGAGCAAGAGGAGGAGAAGAAGGAGGAAGAGGGGGAGAAATAGAAGAAGAATATGAAGAAGATGATGATGAAGATAAAGATGATGAAGAGAGAGAGAGAGAGAGAGGGAGGGAGGGAGGGAGGGAGAGGAAAGAGGAGAAAGCGGGAAGACCACAAAAAAACAGGGAACTCAAACAGAATTCTCAAAAGCATTGGAAACAGTAAAGGGAAGAGTACAACAGGCCTGATAACGGTGGTGATAAGGGAGGCAGAGAGAAAGGGAGGGGAGAGGCTGGGGGAGGGAGGGAGGAAGGGAGATAAAAGCCAGGGAGGGAGGGAGGGAAGGGAGAAAGGCTGGACAAAAGAGAGAGAGTGAAAGAGGTGATGGAGCGAAGGGGAGTGGCGGTGGGAATGAGAGAGAGAGAGAGAGAGAGAGAGAGAGAGAGAGAGAATTGTTACACAGACTAAGCAAACCTATGGTCCTTAATAATAATAATAATAAAGTTAATAATAGTAGTAGTAGTGGTAGTAGCAGTAAATAATAATAATAATAATACTAATAATAATAATATAATAATAATAATAATAATAAGAAGAAGAAACTGAAGAGTGAAAAAAAAGATTGTGCAAGAAAGACGAGAGAGAGAGAGAGAGAGAGAGAGAGAGAGAGGAAGGGAGGCAGGAGGAAGGATGAGAAAGAAGGATGAATGATGGGATGAGGGAGGGAGGGAGGAGGGTAGGGGGAGGAAAGAAGAATGGGGGGAGGGGGAGGGGGGAGGGGAGGGGACAAAGTAGAACGTTTAGTGTGGGTTATTTGACCACACAATAGCGAGGATCTATCTATCTATCTATCTATCTGTCTATCTGTCTACCTGCCTATTTGTCTATCTGCCTGTCTATCTGTCAGTCTATCTGTGTCTATCTGCCTGCCTCCATCTACTGTATCTGTCTCTCTCTCTCTATCTATCTATCTATCTGTCTCTGTGTATCAGCCCGTCTCTGTCAATTTATCTATCTATCCACCTATCTGTCTGTCTCTGTCCATCTGTCTGCCTGTCTGTTTATCCATCTATCTATGTCTGTCTACTTGTCTGCTTACTTGTCTATCTGTCAATCTATTTATCTATTTCGGTTTGTCTATCTGTTTTTTAATGTATCTATTGACGACTCAATGACCTATCTACTCATCTATCTTTATCTATCCATCTGTCTATCTATCTATCAATATATCTTTCCTTCTATCAGTGTATATAACGATCTTTCTAGCTGTCTGTCTGTCTGTCTATGTATCTATCCATCTGCTATCTGTCTATCCAGCGAGGGCCTCAAGGACATGTCTATCGCACTGTATCTATTGGGTAATTTTGGGACATCTGTTCATCTGTCTACTTATCTATTTATATATCTATCTTTCCGCCAATGTCTATCCATCCATCCATCCGTCTTTCTATCTATCAATCTATTTAACCATCCATCCATCAGTCTATCTTTCTATCAATCTATTTAACCATCCATCTATCCGTCTATCTATCTATGTAGCTCTGTTTTTATCGATCTATCCTGCGGAGACTGGGAGGACGTGTCTATCTATCACTGTCTATCTAGTGGAGAATTTTAGGATCTCTCTCTCTCTCTCTCTCTCTCTCTCTGCCTTCCCACATATCTATCTGTCTACCTACCTACGTATCTGTCTATCTGTCTATC
>NC_136995.1:13848776-13863776 GCF_032717465.1 Coenobita brevimanus
TGTTGCCCCCGCGCTCTCTCTCTCTCTCTCTCTCTCTCATAGACTATTTCTTGTTTCTAGTCATTCTTAAATACGTACCTACGTACCTACCTACCTACCTACCTATCTTTCTCTTCCTTCCTGCCTGCCTATTTCCCTACTTACTTACCTACCTACCTACCTTCCTACCTACTTTCCTTGCTTCCTACCTACCTTCCATCCTTCCTGCCTTCCTATTTCCCTACTTACTTGCCTGCCTATCTTGCTGCTTACCTACCTACCTACCTACCTTCCTTCCTACCTACCTACCTACCTACTTACTTGCCTACCCACCTGTCTCCATACATGCCTGTCTATTTTGTCCATTTATTTACCTACTTACCTCTCAACCTCCCTTCCTCCCTCCCTACCTACCTACCTACCTACCTACCTACCTACCTACCTGCCTGTCTTGTGAGTCAGGCAGGTCGAGGTCATAACAATATTGACAGTAGAACGGGACACACACCTTGGGTCATTCTCTCTCTCTCTCTCTCTCTCTCTCTCTCTCTCTCTCTCTCTCTCTCTCTCTCTCTCTCTCTTCCATCTTTTCTCCTTTTTCCTTCATTCTTTCCATCTTCCTTCAGTCTTTCCTCCTCCTCTCTTTTCCCAGTTTCTCCTCTTCTTTTCTTCCTTCTTCTCTTCTCTTGTCCTCCTTCATCTCTTTCTCCTTCCTTTTTCCATTCATTCACATTTTTTCTTCCTCTCCCTCTCTCACTCTTCTCTCCCTCCTTTCTTCTTTCTCCTTCTTTCCTCCTTCCTTCCTCTTCTCCTCTTTCTTCTTCTCCCTCTTACTTCCTTCCTCCCTCTTCCCCTCTTTCTTCTTTCCTCTCTTCTTACCTCCATCTCTCCATCTTTCTTCTTCCATTTCTTCCTTCATTTGCCTCCTCTTCCCCTCTTTCTCCTCTCCTTGCTTTCTCCTCCTCCTTTCTCTTTTTACCTCCTCTCCATCTTCCTCACTTCTTCCTTTTCTCTCCTCATTTTCCTCCTCTTCCCCTCCTTCTCTTCTCCATGCTTCCTCCTCCTCGTTCTTTATCATCTTACCTTCTTCCTTCATTTTCTCCGCTTTCTTCCCTCATTTTCCTCCTCTTCCCTCCTTCTTCTCTCCTTGCTTCCTCCTCCCTTTTCTTTCTCTTCTTACCTCCTTCTCTCCATCTTCCTCTCTTCTTCCTTTTCATCCCTCATTTTCCTCCTCTTCCCCTCCTTCTCCTCTCCTTGCTTCCTCCTCCTCCTTTCTCTTCTTACCTCCTTCCTTCATTTTCTTCCTTTTCTTCCCTCATTTTCTTCCTCTTCCCCTGCTTCTCCTCTCCTTGCTTCCTTCTCTTCTTGCTTTCTCCTATCCATGCTTTCTCCTTCTCCTTTCTCCTCCTTTCTCTCTTACCTCCTTCTCTCCATCTTCTCTCTTCTTCCTTTTCTTCCCTCATTTTCCTCCTCTTCCCCTCCTTCTCTCCTTGCTTCCTCCTCCTCCTCCTTCCTAACAATATTGACTTAAGCATGGGAACGCATCTTGAGACATACTGGCTCTCTCTCCTCCTTCCTTCCTTCCTTCATACTTTCCTTCTCTCCTTCATTCTTCCCTTCCTTCTTTCTCTTTCTTCCTTTATATCCTTTCTTCTTTCCATCTTTCTTTCTCATTCCTTCGTTCCATCTTTCTTTCTCTTTCCTTCGTTCCATCTTTCTTTCTCTTTCCTTCGTTCTATCTTTCTTTCTCTTTCCTTCGTTCCATCTTTCTTTTTCCTTCCTTCCTTCCATTCTTCTTTCTCCTTTTTTCCTTCCATTTTTCTTCCTTCCTTCCCTCCTTTCTTTTTCTTTCATTCTTTCTTTTTCCTTCCTTCCTTCTTTCATTTCTTCTTTTGCCGCTTCTCTCCATCTCTCCTTCCTTCCTTCTCCTTCTTTCCGTCCTTCCTTCTTTCTTTCTTTCCTTCTCTCTCTCATTCTTTTTCTCCTTATCCCTCTTCCATCTTTCTTTCTCTTTCTTTTCTTGTTCCTTCCTTCCATCCTTCTTCTTCTTTTTCCCCATTTTCTTCCTTCATCTTTCTTAATTTCTCCCTACTTCCTGTTTCTCCCTTCCTTTCTTCCTCCCTTCCCGGTACTCATTTTCAGTGTTCCTTTGTCTTCCCTCCTTCCTTCCTTATTTTCTTCCTTCCTTATTTTCTTCCCTCCTTCCTTCCCTGCTTCTTTCTTCTTCACTACGGTCGCCTTCATGCCTTCACTCCCTTTCTTCATTTTCTTCATCCTGTTTCCCCTCCCCACTCTCCCTCCCTCCCTCCCTTCCTCCTTTTCTTCCTCGTTTCTTATCTTTATCTTCTATTCTTCCTTTTATCTCATTCTTTCTCCCTTCTCCCTCATTCTTCCTCCCTCTCTCCCTTTTCATCCTCCATTCTCCCTCCCTCTTTCTCCTTCCCTCGCCCTCATCTTCCTTCCGCTTTCTTTCCTCCAGTTCTCTCTCTCTCTCTCTCTCTCTCTCTCTCAACTCCTTCCTCCTTCCCTCTCCCACTCTCCCATCTTCCTTTTGTCTTTCCTCCTCCTCCCCCTCCTCCTCTTCCTCCTCCTCCTCTTCCTCCTCCTCCTCCTCCTCATAATAACGTAAGTGGCAAAACAGACTCTTAGGCGAATGAGCAGGAAATAAACGCAGCCGAAAAGAGGGTCTTTTATTGACCCTCTCCTGTAAGCGAGAGAGAGAGAGAGAGAGAGAGAGAGAGAGGGAGAGAATAAAGACAAATTAAAGAAAGAATAACGGAAAAATGGGAGAGGGAATGTGACAATTACAGAGAGTGAGAGAGAGAGAGAGAGAGAGAGAGAGAGAGCAGAATAAAGACAGATTAAAAAAAGACGAATAACGGAATAAAGGGAGAGGGGATGTGACAATGAAAGAGAGAGAGAGAGAGAGAGAGAGAGAAACCAGACACTCATGATTGTAGTGGATGTGTAGGTAGGTTGATAGGTAGATAGGTAGGTAGGTATTTTTGTCCGTGTAGGTAGGTGGGTAGGAAGGAAGGTTGGTAAGTAGGTAGGTAAGTAGGTAGGTAGGTATTTTTCCTTCTTTCCATCTACTTACCTATCTATCTACCCATCTATCTATCCATCTGTATCTGTCTATCTATCAGTATCTGTCTATCTATCTATCCATCATTTTAATAGATTTCCCTTCCTTTGTTAATTTATCTATCCTTCCATCCATCTATCCATTTATGTATCTGCCTATTTATCTATTTATCTATCTATCTATCTATCTGTCTGTCGCAGTACACCAAGCCTGCTATAGGTCGTTCACTCTAACTTGACCCAGATGATAATTTTAGGCCAAGTTTAAGTGACAAGATTATCAATTTTTTTTGCTATGATTACCACCTGTCGATTTTTTTGCTATGATTACCACCTGTCGATTTATTGCTATGATTACCACCTGTCGATTTTTTTGCTATGATTACCACCTGTCGATCTTTTTGCTATGATTACCACCTGTCGATTTTTTTTGCTATGATTACCACCTGTCGATTTATTGCTATGATTACCACCTGCCGATTTTTTTTTTTTGCTATGATTACCACCTGGCGATTTTATTCAGCTGAAAGGAGGGTCCAGTCCCCCTAACATCTTTCCCTGAGCGATTTATTATACCAACGAGTGTGCATAAGTGATGTACAGGAGGATAATACAGTCTTTACACACACACACACACACACACACACACACACACACACACACACACACACACACACCGAATGAAAGGGGAGTCGTGAATGTGCCCCACCATCCATCCACTCAAGATAGTGTGTGTGTGTGTGTGAGAGAGAGAGAGAGAGAGAATCTTTAAATACACAAACATAAACCAGAGAGAGATGTTTTCTTTCTCCTTCCTGGTGTATGTATGTTTGTGTATTCAGATCTCTCTCTCTCTCTCTCTCTCTCTCTCTCTCTCTCTGACAGCCTCTTAGCCTCTCTGTTTATCGCCTAAATCCCTGGAACCTGCCTGTCTGTCTGTCTGCCTGTCTCCTTTCCTACCTGCCTGCCTCCCTCCCTGCCTGCCTGCCTCCCTCCCTGCTTGCCTGCCTGCCTGCCTGCCTGCCTGCCTGCCTGCCTGCCTGCCTGCCTGCCTACCTACCTACCTACCTGCCTGCCTGCCTGCCTGCCTGCCTGCCTGGCCTCACAATACTCAGGCAAACTTCGCTTCTCTGTTTTTCGCAACACTTCACCCACTCATTCCCTCTCTCTCTCTCTCTCTCTCTCTCCTGTTTTTCCTCTCACCCTTTCCCTCCTTTCTTCTTTCCCTCCTTCTTCCTTCTCTCCCTCCTTCTTTCATTCCCTTTTTCCTTCTTTTCCCCTTCCTTCTTTCGTCCTCCATTTCCTCCTTCCTTCTCCCTCCTTCCTTCTCTTCCTTCCTTCTCTTCTTCCTTCCTTCTCTTCTTCCTTCTTTCCCTCCTTCGTTCTTTCCCTCATTCCTTCTTTGCCTGCTTCCTTCTTTGCCTCCTTCCTTCTTTCCATCCATCCTTCTTTCCCTCCTTCCTTCTCTCCCTCGTCCCTCCTTTCTCTCCCTCCATCCCTATTTCCCTCCTTCCTTTTCTCCCTCCTTCCTTCTTTCCCTCCCTCCACCCTTCTCTTGTTTCCTGTCTCTTCCCTCCCTCTCCCTCTCCCTTTTCTTCTCTAATTTGTTTTGTTAATTTTTTTCTTCTTTTTCTCTCCTTTCTTTGTTTTTCTTACTTTCTCCCTTCTTTTTCTTTCTCCCTTCTTTCTCTTTCCTTCCCTTCCCTTACATTACCCCTCCTTCACACATCTTCCTCCGTCCTTCCCTTCCTTGCATCCTTCTTTCCTTCCGTCCTTCCCTTCCGTCCTTCCCTTCCTTGCATCCTTCTTTCCTTCCGTCCTTCCCTTCCGTCCTTCCCTTCCTTCCATCCTTCTTTCCTTCCGTCCTTCCCTTCCTTGCATCCTTCTTTCCTTCCGTCCTTCCCTTCCCTCACTCCCCTCCTCTCCTTTCCTTCTTCCATTAGTCCTTCTTTCTCCCTCACTTCTCCTTTCTTCTCCCCTCCTCCTTCCTTCCATCCCTCTCTCCATCCCTCCTACCTTTCCTTCTCATGCTCTTTCTCCTTCCTTCTCCTCTCCTCTTCCCTCCTTCCATCTCTCCTCCTCTTCACTCCTTCCATCTCTCCTCCTCTTCCCTCCTTCCATCTCTCCTCCTCTTCACTCCTTCCATCTCTCCTCCTCTTCGCTCCTTCCATCTCTCCTCCTTCTTCCTTCCTTCCTTCTCCTCCCTCTTCCTTCCTTCTCTCCCTCCCATTTTCCTCCTTCCATCTCTTCTCCTTCCTTCTCTCCTCCTTCTTCCTTCCTTCTCTCCTTCAACTCTCCTTCTCTCCTCACTTCCCTCCTTCCTCTTTTCCTCCTCTTCTCTCCTTCCTTCTATCGTCCTCATTCCTTCCTTCCTTCTCTCCTCCTCCTTCCTTACTTCTTCTCTCCCTCCCACTTTCCTCCTTCCTTTTCTCCTCTTCCTTCTTTCCATCTCTCCCTCCTTCTCCCTTCCTGCCTTCTCTCCTCTCTCCTCTTTCTTCCGTTCTTCCTTCCATCTCTCTCTCTCTTCCGTCTTTCCTTCTTTCCCTCCCACTTTCCTCCTTCCTTCTCTCCTCCTTCTTCCTTCCTTCCTTCTCTCCCTCTCACTCACTTTCCTCCTTCCATCTCTCCTCTTCATCCTTCCTTCCTTCTCTCCTGCTTCCTTCCTTCCATCTCTCCTCCTCCTTCCTTCTCCCCACCTCCTTCCCTCCTTCCTTCTCCCCACCTCCTTCCCTCCTTCCTTCTCACTCTTCCTTCCCTCCTTCCTTCTCACTCTTCCTTCCCTCCTTCTCTCCTTCTACCTTCCTTCCTTCTCTCCCTCCTACTTTCCTCCCAGGGATTATAAATGTGAGCAATATAAGTCTTTAGAATTTCTCGGTAAACACGCTGAGAGAGAGAGAGAGAGAGAGAGAGAGAGAGAGAGAGAGAGAGAGAGAGAAAAGGAGTAAATGGAAAGAGGGAAACGTAGATGGAAGGAAGGAAAGTAAAGAAGGAAAAAGAGACAGGAATGATGATAATGATAATTATTCTCTCTCTCTCTCTCTTCTCTCTCTCTCTCTCTCTCTCTCTCTCTCTCTCTCTCTCTCTCTCTCTCTCTCTCTCTCCTCCTCAGCTCTCGTTTTTAAATTGGCTATTAAGTATGTTATAGCTTGTGTGTGTGTGTGTGTGTGTGTGTGTGTGTGTGTGTGTGTGTGTGTGTGTGTGTGTGTGTGTGTGTGCGAACCTGTTTACCAAGTTGCAAGACTGCTTACATTCAAAACTATTCCTCTGTGTGTTAGTGTGTGTGTGTGTGTGTGTGTGTGTGTGTGTGTGTGTGTGTGTGTGTGTGTGTGCCGGAGAGAGAGGTTCAGCCTGCACTCCACCGGGTTCACATTGAGATATCCCTGTTCAGCTACACTCCTTCTACTCTAACTTGGCCTATAATTGCCATCTCTCCATCTTGAAGCTTTGACACTAGAATATGATGCTAGTCACGAAGAAGTGCTATGGGAAGGATGTAGCGTCCTGCCCTACTTCCACTGAGCTGATAAGGGCGAAATTCTGGGCCAAGTTAAGGTGAAAAAAGTATTGCAAGTCCCTCTCCCGTATTCACGTCGAGTACGGAAGCTTCCTAACACCTCTTCCTTAGCGATTTATTCTTGGATACGTTATTGGTGCTGGGTATGGTGAGGTTAGATTTAAGTAACGCAGTAGAGGACAACCAGGTGCAATAAGCAAAAATAAATCGCTTAGGAAAAGGTATTAGTGTACAAGAGTTTTCGCGAGCATGAGAAGGTCAAAATCGAATAAAAGGAAAAAAATAATGTAGACTCTACTGTGATTGTATTTATTTATGTATCTATCAATCCATCTATCTATCGGTATCCATCTATCTGTCCATCTATCAGACTATCAATCTCTATCTATCTATCTATCTGCCTGACAGTATCTATCTATCAACTGATTGTCGTATTTATTTATTTACTCCTCCATTTATCTATTTGTCCATCTGTCAGTCTGTCTGTCTATCTGCCTGTCTGTCTATCTATTTATCTCTCTCAATCTATCTGTCTATCCATCTATCTATCTGTCTATCTATCAGTCTGTCCATCTATCCGCCCATGTCTGTATCTATTTATTTACCTGTATATCTATCTACCTGTCCATCTGCCACTATCTACCTCTGTCAATCTCTATCTATCTATCTGTCTACCTATCTATCTATCTGTCTACCTATCTATCTATCAGTCTATCTCAGTCTATCAGTCTATCTACCTATCCCCGTATCAGTCACTCAAGCCATATATATCTCCATCTATCAGTTAACCTTTCCTTCCTTCAGGATATCTCCAGACGATTTTATTCATCTTCGAGAGGTGAAAGGAACAGGAGGGGTTAGAGACAGCCCTCCTCAACCCCTCCACTGCCACCCTGCTGTCTTGAGATGAGGGAAATCGTCTGAGATGGTAAGTGAAGATGAATTATGTCTGTGTGGTGGTGTAAATGTACTCTCTCTCTCTCTCTCTCTCTCTGTCACACACACACACACACACACACACACACACACACACACACACACACACACACACACACACACACACACACACACACACACACACACACACACACTTATCACGTGTGTTGAGTCATACGCGGTGATTCATGTAGCAACAATCTCCAAAGCCGCCTGCCACACCCTTCTTCTGGATGATAATAATAATAATAATAATAATAATGAAAATAATAGTCCTACATCTACTACTACTGCTACTACTACTACAACTACTACTACTACTACTACTACTACTGCTATTACTACTACTACTACTACTACCACTACAACGAAGAAAGTAGCTATGATCCAACTCGCCTCCTTTTATCAGTATTTTCCATCTACTTTCTATTCCTGTGTCGCTTTGGGTATGAAGTAGAAGTGAGTCTCCTTGGTTACTATTAAAATCGACCCTCCAGTATAACCACACCTAGACCCCTATTCACATTCCATAAGGAGGCTCCCAAACGCCTCTTCCTTAGCGATTTATTTTGGGATATGGCTGGTTAATATCCTCTTGTACGTCGGTAATGCAGAGTATGGCGATTCTAGGAGGATTTATTGAACACAGTATAGTGAGGCGTAATAAAACGGAATAAATCGCCTAGGAAAAAGTGTTAGGGAGCTTCCTTAACCGAGCTGCAGGAGGTTAGGGATCTTTACCAGCTTAGACTAAACACACTATAGTTCTCTTCATCGCTGTCTTTCATTTGTCTTTCATTTTTTCATTAAGTTCACACGATTTTCACTTATTTTTCGGACAGAGAAACGAGAGGGTGGAGAGTGAGACTGACGAGGAGAGTGTATGTGAGTGAGGTGGAGGGGGGGAGAGGGACGGGGAGGCCAAGGATGAGATGGAGGGATGTAGTGGAGAGGTATATGAGAGAGGGGGTGTGAGCTGGGAGCAGGGCAGTGAAATGGTGGGGGACAGGGCGACATGGAGGCTATTTGTTTGTGGCCACCCCTTACGGGATTGAGGCGTCTGGCAATAGATAGATAGGTAGTCAGAAACGAGAACGTCCTTCCATAACTCCTTAAATCCAAAAGGTCTTTCTTGAAGTGTGTAAAATCGTCTTGAGGTAGGGAGAGGTGAGGTTAAAGACGGCGTTGAGTGAGGTATGTGAGGTGGAGGGATGAGGTGGAGAGGTATATGACTGAGGGAATGTTGAGAGAGAGAGAGAGAGAGAGAGAGGTCTGTTCGTATCTTCAAGCAGTGATTTTTTACTATCCTTATCCTTCAACATGTAGAATTAGATCATGTAGTCATAGTCTACTCTGTAACAGCAGCCTCGACAGGACTATAACGTCTGTTGCTGTTTGCTTTCCTTTATACTCTCTCTCTCTCTCTCTCTCTCTCTCTCTCTCTCTCTCTCTCACACACACACACACACACACACACACACACACACACACACACACACACACACACACACACACACACACACACACACACACACACACACACACACGTAAATCAAAACAAGGAGCACCGTAATGGAGACAAACACAAGCTCAAAACCCGGCCAAGACACACGGTAGTCCAGGGTGGTCTGAAAATAGCCCCCCACTAGACACAGCTGGCGATGCTTTACGTGATCTTGAGACGGCTCAGGCTGCTGATGTGGGCGTGGGTGTGGCAGTGGGAGTAGGAAATGAATAAATGATGCAGGATAGACACTGATAACGCTGACTGTCTGCTGGTGTGGGCGTGGGTGTGGCAGTGGGAGTAGGAAATGAATAAATGATGCAGGATAGACACTGATAACGCTGACTGTCTGCTGGTGTGGGCGTGGGTGTGGCAGTGGGAGTAGGAAATGAATAAATGATGCAGGATAGACACTGATAACGCTGACTGTCTGCTGGTGTGGGCGTGGGTGTGGCAGTGGGAGTAGGAAATGAATAAATGATGCAGGATAGACACTGATAACGCTGACTGTCTGCTGGTGTGGGCGTGGGTGTGGCAGTGGGAGTAGGAAATGAATAAATGATGCAGGATAGACACTGATACAGCCATCCTTGCAACACACCATAAATCGCCAAACCAAATGCAAAAAGAATCGCTAAATATGGACCACCCTGTAATACCCAATCACTGAGTCACACACGATGAAATAAACAAAATCAACTCTCCCTCTCCTGCACCCCTCCTTCAACCACTTAAGTGCTGAGAGAGGCACTTGCTCGAGGTCCAACATGGTAGTGATAAAACTGAACTTAAGTGAACTGCCTAATGTGGAATGTGAGATCTGTATTAGGTTCACGGCTTGAGTTTCCATATACGCTGACTGAATTCACCCTTTGTTTTGGCCTAGAGGGAAGTTGAAAATATCGACACTGATGATTTTAGTAGTATTAGCATAAGCTGTATTTTAAAGAGGATACATATCATGGGAAAATAGCATTGACATAATATCACTTGCGGAACAATGTTATGCTTCATTTTAGCTGTAAAGAAGGACAGTACGAAATCTACAACCGCGCTTCCCTCAGCAGTGTTCGAGATATTGCTTATTGTTTTCATTACGTACGGTAGTGGAAGCACAACACTGTTATGCATGGATCGTATATTAAGTTAACGTTATTCTCACACGATATTTACGTATTTTAAACACAATTTATGTTAATACTGGGAAAAATACCAATGTCGATATTTTGAACCGTAGCCTAAAACTCGCCATTGGTCATTTCTAATCAATTTGTAGAACGATCAAATGAGATATCTGAATATCTGCCAAAAACAACAGACAGACTGACTGACAGAAAGGAGATAGTACACACACACACACACACACACACACACACACACACACACACACACACACTATGCCTGTGTGTGTATATATATATATATATATATATATATATATATATATATATATATATACATATACAGTATATATATATATACAGTATATATACTCATACATACATACAGTGACTGATACTCTGGGGTAGGGGAGGAGCTATACGTCCAAACCCACTTTTTTCAACAGCTGTGTTTTTTCAGGCCAATGTAAAGATACACACACACACACACACACACACACACACACACACACACACACACACACACACACACACACACACACACACACACACACACACACACACACACACACACACACACACACACACACACACACACACACACACACACACACACACACACACACACACACACACACTACAGCCTTTGTTAGTCCAGGCAGTTCAGACAGCCAGCAATAAGTACACACATAATTATGGGAAAAAAATAAGATAGAAAATACAAACATTGTCAATTATCAGTGCAGGCGGGTAAGATGATTTATAATACGTTTACAGAATTAACAGTGAGAAAAAGATATATTTAGAATTTCCAAAAAGGGAAAAAAAAAAACTATATATATGCCTTTTTTCTGTTATGTATTGTCAGGAGCGAGTTTCCAAAGTTTTTGAGAGGATAAAAAGCACCAGTTTAATTTTTTAGTAGAGATAGACAGGTTGTTAATAGAATATCGCTGTTATTATTATTATTATTATTATTATTATTATTATTATTATTGTTGTTTTTATTGTTACCGTACTATTATTATTATTATCTACTATTATTATTATCATTATTTTTTTACTCTTGCATCTTTAAGTTGTATTTAGATAGGAAACTTTATTTATTTATTTATTTTATTAGATTGGGTGGTAGGCATGAATTTTGTCTTTATCTGCCACTGAGGTACGGGGAATAAGTTGCTTAACCCTAGAATGCTTACGTTATTATCCTCACAGTACTGCTTTCGCCGGGAGAATTTTACCCAATTTTGGAAAATTAATAAAAAATACTTAGACAAAACTTTTATAAAATTTGACAATGCAGATATCAAAAGTAACTCATATACTTCCTTCTTACTTAGTAATAACCATCAGGGGAAGAATATAAATTTTACCTGAATTTATTTAGGAGGTACTAAATTTTTTTTTTTTTTTTTTATATAACATGAACATTAAAATAAAAATCACTAACTATGGGTTCAATTGCCACTGGGCTTGGTGGCCCCCTCCTTGGGACGTTGAAGCTTAAGACTAGGTAGGTGGCTCCCCTCACATATCACCCTGGCCTGAAATGGGGGAAACGAAAAAAGGGGCAATGTCGGGTAAAAAACACTTTAAACCCAAATATCATGGTGATAAATGCGAGATGAAACCACACCACTACCTATGTGGGTAGGGGGTAGGGTGGATTGAAGGTATAGGGAAGGACAGCTCCAAAGCTCTTATCATAACAAAATAGCAAATAAATAAATCGCCGAACAGGGAAATTAACCCGACGTAAGCATTCTAGGGTTAAGGACGAGAATTAGGATCTAATCAAAATAATTGCAGAAAGAAATACTGTTAATGTTGTTATTCTTTTATTTTTTTCCATGATGGTCAACAGCATGTAATAGTAATAATCAGCCATCTCTTACTCTGTGTGTGTGTGTGTGTGTGTGTGTGTGTGTGTGTGTGTGTGTGTGTGTGTGTGTGTAGGCAGATACAGTGGGAGAGAGAGAGAGAGAGAGAGAGAGAGAGAGAGAGAGCAATAGGAGAGGGACATTAGGATTAGTGTTTGAGAAAAGGGCAAGGCAAAGGGCAAGACAAAGGACAAAATGACGAAGCAGGAAGTGAAGAAAAGCATAAGTAAAGGGAAGAAAAGGGCAAGAGGAAGACAGCATAGGGCAAGAGGAAGACAGCATAGGGCAAGAGGAAGACAGCAAAGGGAACGAGAGGGGCAAAAAAATGGAAAGGAGGAGGAATAAAAGAGAAAGAAAGGGAAGGGAAGGAAAGAGAAAAGGAAGACAAGGAAAAAGGGAATAAGAAAAAGGAAGTAGTAAAGAAAGCAGTAGGAGAGGGAAGGAAAAGCGAAGGAAAGAAGGTGGGAACAGACAGGAAAAAGAAAGAAGAAGGGAAAACAGGAAGGAGGATAAAAGGAAGGGTAAGGAACAAGGAAGAGAAAAGAAGGAAGAGATCAGCAAGTGTGGGAATTTGACAGGAAAAAGTAAGAAGGAGGAAGGAGAAGGAAGGAAGATGAAAGGAAGAGTTGAAGGAAGGAGGAACAGGAGAGGGAAGAAGAGGAAAAAAACTCAGAAACGGGGAAAGAGACTGACCAGGGAAAATAAATTACGTGAGGTCAGTAACTTAAAAATAAAAAGGTGAAGAAAGAGGTCACGAGAGGTCATTAGTAAAGGTGTCTAAGGTCATCTGTTACCACCAGTGTTATTGCTTGTGGTGGGTGGTTGGGTGGGTGGATGGGTGGATGGGCGGGTGAGGAGGTAAGAAGAATTAGCTGAAAAATGGTGGTTGCGTGGATGGATGGGTGGATGGATGGGTTGGTGGGTGGGTGGGTGGATGGATGGATGGATGGATGGATGGATGGATGGGTGGGCGGGTGAGTGAAGAGGTAAGAAGAAATGGTTGAAAAATTGTGGATGGATGGGAGGGTGGATGGATGGATGGATAGGAGGGTGGATGGATGGATGGATAGGAGGGTGGATGGATGGATGGATGGGTGGTTGGGTGGATGGGTGGCTGGATGATTGGGTGGGTGAGTAGGAGGGTAGATTGGTGGGTGGATGGAAGGGTGGGTAAGTAGGTAGGTAGGAATATTATAAGTGTTTGGGCAGGTAGGTAGGTCCGTAGTAGTAGGTAGATAGGTGAGCAGGTAGGTAGGTAGGTAGGAAAGGAGTGAATAGATAGATAATGGGTAGATAGATAAATGAGTGACTGGAAGGAAGAATAAGATAATGAAGTCTATGAAGGAGAGGTAGTTTCTCTCTCTCTCTCTCTCTCTCTCTCTCTCTCTCTCTCTACTATAGTTCTTTTACCTCAACTTGGCCAAGATTTTCGTCCTTTTGCAGCTTATTTCACGGAGCTCAGTGGTGAAAAAAGAAAATACTAAGGCACTACATCCATTCCGTGGCACTTCTTCGTGACTAGCACCATATTACAGTGTTAATCTAGACCCAGCATTCAAGATGGAGAGATGGCAATTTTAGGCCAAGTTAGGATGAAAGGGGTATAGGTGGATAGGTGGGTGGGATGCAGTGGGTGACCTCTACGTGGGAGTGTGGAATAGGTAGGCGGGGTGAGATCGATAGGGAGACAGGTTGGGGTTGATAGAGAAAAGATTTGGGTGGAAGGAAGTGTGGGTGGGTGTGGATGGAGAGGATAGATGGAAGGGGACACAAGGAATGGGTGGATAGTTTGAGTGTGGATCAGGTGGATAAGTGGGTGGGAGGGGTACTGAGTGGAGAGTTTGTGGGTGGGAGGGGTACTGAGTGGAGAGTTTGAGAGTGGGAGGGGTACTGTGTGGAGAGTTTGTGGGTGGGAAGGGTCCTGTGTGGAGAGTTTGTGGGTGGGAAGGGTACTGTGTGGAGCGTTTGTGGGTGGGATGGGACTGAGAAGAGTGGGTGGTCTGAGGGTGGGGTGGGTGGAGCAGGTTTCATTGTTTTAGCCACACCCATTAACCAGGGTCTCCTCTCTCTCTCTCTCTCTCTCTCTCTCTCTCTCTCACACACACACACACACACACACACACACACACACACACACACACACACACACACACACACACACACACACCACGTACATGGAGGCTAGTTGCTCCCCCCACCCCTTCCCCTACCTCTCCCCTTCCCATCTCCTCACTCTACCCCTCCCTCCCTCCCTCCCTCTCTCCTCCATCTCTCCAGTCTATCCCTCCCTCCCATCTCCTCTCACTTAAGCTCTGTAATTCCTCCTTCACTCCTCACCTCTCTCTCTCTCTCTCTCTCTCTCTCTCTCTCTCTCTCTCTCCCTCCTTCTTTCCCTCCAAATTTCCTCTCTTCCCTCCTTTTCTTCCCTCCCTCAACTCATCCCCTCCTTCCTCTTTCATCCTTCTTCCCTCCCCATTTCCCTTCCTCCCTTCCCCCTCCTTCCCCTCTCGTCCCCTCTCATCATCCACTTTCCTCTTGTTCCCTCTCTTTCCCCTTTCTTTCCCTCCATCCTCTCTTCCCCCTCCCTTCCCCCTCCCAACACCTACTCCCCTCATGCATTCTCCAGTCCAGCCACAATGAGAGAGAGAGAGAGAGTTACCGCTTTATCACCTGCAGAGAGAGAGAGAGAGAGAGAGAGAGAGAGAGAGAGAGTTACCGCTTTATCACCTGCCTAGAGAGAGAGAGAGAGAGAGAGAGAGAGAGTTACCCCTTTGTCACCTGCCTACCTACCTGTCTCGCCTCACCCTCCACGCAAGAAAGATGATGATTTCGGGTTTTGAGAGAGTAAGAAGGAATAGGAAAGCCTTGGTCATGATAAAAAAAAAAGTTATCATCATCATCATCATCATCATAGATCATTATCACCATCATCATCACCATCATCATCATCATCATCATCATCATCACCATCATCATCAC